>NC_054549.1:5703095-6003095 GCF_017654505.1 Polyodon spathula | reverse complement strand
ATTTATTTTTCTTTATTTTTTATATTTTTTTTATTCACACATTATGGGTCAACATTCTTATCAACTTGTACTCTGGAACATTCACCAAGTGAAATATTTATTCTTCTGAACACCCAGTTCATGCTCCCTCCCGCAACAATGCTGGCGCTCTGATTGAAATGAGCAATGTATTGTGGGAACAGAAAACCAGCAGGAGGGGCGCATGATCGGGATACACTGTGATCCTTAAAATACTTTCCGTTTTTTCTCATGGTGAGTAAATGTTGAGAAATATATTGCCCAGTTGATTTATTAAAAATGTCAACAGTCTGCAATATGGTTTTTAAAAAATATATATGGACAACAAAGAAAGCAGCAAACTAACACAATGCGTTTCTTTTAAACTTTGCAGGGTGTTCTGTAGCATTTTGAGAGACACAAAGACATCGTTTTTGAGACGACTTGAATCTGATGGAAATAGAGAGGGCATGTCTTAAATTCTGTGAGCATTAAGCATCAGTAATATTAGTGTATGTAAAGAATTTTAACTAGGGGTGTAAGTAAAACTCCATAAAGACCAATTGAGAAAAACTGCTGCAGCCAGTGGGCTGGCTTGCTTGTATTCAGCCAGTAGGACTAGCTTTTTAATTCTGGTTCACAGAAGCCACAACTGCAGTGGCTGGGCGTGGAAAATGGAGGGCAGAAATCAATGAAGCGTAACCAGGCTCATATGTTTGGTTATTTTTTGCTTTCGGGTGTCTGGTCCTGCAAGGCCCACGCTGTTTTTTTGCAAGACTTCTTGAATATTACAACTTTGGAGGCTTTCTTTTGTCAAGTGCAGAAGAAGTAACAATACTTTCTGTACTTGGAAGCGGTCAGATAACTTTCAAGAATGATCTGTCGCCAGCAGGGAAACTTAAGTTGTGATGCTAAACATTGATGTAAGACATGTGTCTTGAATGCAGTAGAACAACATCTCATTAAAAAAATCTGTAAGGGAAAACAAAACCAATCTGTTCCATTTGAACTCTGGAGTAGAGAAGTCTATAAATATATTGCAAACTGTTAGCACTGATCACCAACAGGGGTTTTAATGGAAGGGACTTTTCAGGAGTACTTCAGGAAATGAAGTTGAGGAGAAACTGAAATATTGTTTTTTAATACCACAATGAGTGGGGAAGAGAAGTTAAACAGGAGCTTCAGTCATCTGCTGGGCAATTCCCCAAGTTCACTGGTGGTAATACTTGGGAAATCAATGTAGTCATATAATGTAAGTATCTGCAGACTCATCCACTTCCCAGATCTATAGCACAGTTTAGTGTTCACAGCCCACAGTCTGCTCTCTACCTGCCCTGAAAAGATTAAGCTTTAAGCTAACCCTGTTTTGGATTTAAAAAAAAAAAAAAAAAAAAAAGTCAACAAATAAACCAGAAATCGCTAGAAGTTGACTGGAATGCTGTCATTTGGTTATTGATTGTTTAAAGACACAACCAGGTATCTGACCTTTTAATCTGTATTGAAGTACAGGTAAATATGTAACATTAGTTTAGCCTCATTTTAGGAATTTAGTGCAGCTTGACAGAAAATGTCTTGCAGTGATATTTTCATGGAAAAAGGGGACTCCTCTTACTTCTTTTATATATTTTAACATCCCCCCATGCTTCGTTTGTTCAAATGGTGTTTTCTAGTTACAAAATAATACTACTTTTCAACTAGCCAGTGTATCAGTAGACAATCGAAATATTGCTACAATGTTGTGTATTTCTTTTTTTTTATTTTCTGTGTAATGTATAAAATATAAAACATTGGTATTTTGAATGCTGATCTGTTATGTTTTGTTTTTTTTAGCCATGAAAACCAATAAAATATTTAGCTAGGAAATAAAATAACAGGCAAAACCTTTTCATTTCCTGACAGCCATTACATGCCTCCCAGACAGAATTATTATTTTTTTTTTTCGTAACTAGCCTTTAACATTGCTTGAAAATAGATTTTCTACAAGCTGCTGTCATTCAATTATCACCTCAGGAAATTCAGCAACATAACAGATGACCCCCCCCCCCCCCCCCCCCCCCAGAAAAAAAAAACACTTCAGCAGCATCATACTCCCAATCTTTCATCTCTGTTTTTTCTTACTACCATCACTAAATATCACATTGCCGATGTGTATTTTACGGGGAGACCCTGACGCCTGTCATTTTGATGCTGTGCAGAGATGATAGGATTGTGCATGTAATGAAGGGTAGATAAATAGAAAAATGTTTACCATATGGAAGGTGGCAGTAATGGCTTTTTCCCCTGAGGAAAGCCACACAACCCAGATTACTTAAATGTTTTTCACCATTAAAAAGTCTGCATTGTTATGTTATCAACTGTTTTAGAAACGAAGGAGGATACTGAGAAATTAGGAGGAGAATGATGCTAAACATGACTGCTGAAAAGATAATCCGTCTTGTGTTGAGCTACTGGGGAAAGACGCTTTTTGCTTTATTAGCTGGTGAATGGGCCAAGGTGAAAGTTTTTGCAGATTCTTCAGTTAGATTTCACATTGGCATGCCAACAGTTCATGCCTCTGCTCCTTATAGCTCCAAATTTATACCTAGCTGCGTATTGCCCCAGGTACCATTGAATTAAAAAAAATGGCCTGTCCTTCAATTAAGGACTATTTTATTTTGTATCTGTCTAAAGAAAATTAAAAACACAAATAGAAATAATAAAAAATAAAATCTCTATCTGGCTGCACCCACTGCTGCAATGGAAGGTAAGAATATGGTTGATTTTTTGTGCAAGCAGCTGTGTGTAGCAGTAGAAGAGTCAGACATCAGTTTTATTGTTGCGTTTCTAAGATTTACAGTGAGAATATTTAAAATGTGTATTTACATTATCCCCCAGAAGGTTTAGGCAAATTACATGAAGAAGTGGTGGTCATGACCCCAACAGATAATGTGTTTGTTATTGTTGCAGGTAAGAGTAGTATTTGGTCTGTTTGATTGAAGTAAAGACACAGACTAATGAATAGCCTTCAGCTGTTAATGTGCAATGTAACTCTGTATAGAACCCTGTGTTGTGCTGAAATGAAGCCAAAGCCTGTTAACATGTCCCCGTAGTTAGACATCCAGAAATAACGTCTGTGGATTTGTGATGGATGTGAAAGTATGAAGGGTATAATAAGGTCTGGACGTTCTCATAGACCTGTTTTTCCACTCTGGTTTGTAAATCACACTGTAGTAGTGAAGACTGAAACTGTTCTCTAATAGTGATGCTTGCTTCAGGTAGACACCCAGAGTATCCATAGATCTGGCATTTGAGCATCAGCAAAGGGTTGGGGTTAGTTACTAAAATAACTCTGGGTTTAGCTTATTAGTCAACAAAAGCTGTTTTTTGTATGCTTTAAAAGTCTGTTTATGCTTTGAATAAATGGTAAATAAATAAGATTGTGAACATACTGCTCTGAATGGGAGCAGAGGCTGTTTTCAGTACTCAGATGTATTTGTGAATAATCTAGAGTTCCATTAATATGCATATTGATTAAGGGCCAACTGAGTTACACAGTTTGCTTTCAAAGTTAATATTAATGAATTATAAGCTTGTGAGCAGACTAGATTAATCCTGTGGTAAGATGACTAGATTTCTGCTTGGACCGCAGCCAGAGGAAATGGTTACACATGTAGTCTGGTTATCTGTCGAGGCTCCTTAGGCAGCTGTCTGTTTTAATATGTTAATAATTCTGATTGGTCTTTTTCAATGATAGACCCTGCGTTTTACAGCGGTTAACTTGAAAACCATCAAGAATTTTAACAAGAGAGTAAAGTGTTGATTTTAAAAAAATAAATAAATAAAATTCAGATATGGAATATGGTAAAGAGGTGTCATGAAGTTTTGACTGGCTAAGTTTATGGTGTACTCCCTTTTTTGTATGCATTGATTCCAGTACAGTCAGTGCTGCTTTGTCAGGATGCCTTGGGAGATAAGCGGCTATCCTAATTAAACGAGAGGCATTTAAGAGGACCTTAGTCACACTTGTATTCATAATTTACAACATGCACAAGAGAGGAAGTATTTTCAAAATTAAAAGAAAAAGAATGAAATCACATCACATTATAAATAAATGTTAAATGCATCATTTGACATTTTTTATTCATAAACAAAATTAATCGTGTATTACTTATTCTGTGGCCACGCCTGTTGAACGAGGTACTATATAGGAAAAGGTCGCCATAAAAAAAAAAAACATCTTAGAAAGAAGTCGTGCAAAAATTCCTTTTGTAATGGGCAAATAATTACCACATTTTCTCCCCCAAGAAAAATGTGAAATCATTGTTATTTCTAATTGGAGTCATAAAACATGAGTTCTGTTTTGGGTTCAGCAGCACACTGAGAAATTGAAACTCAGCAGACATGATGACAACTTGCAAATGACAGGTGCGGCAAAAACCACTGGATTACGCAATTTGTGCAAGTCACAGCTTAATTACTTAATCACTGCACTGCGTGAACCTCTCGTGCTCTGAAATGCGATCTCCGTTCATCATTTGAAAATATTGTATCCAAATTAAACATAAATAGGATTGGGAAGAACTGTCTCCCAGAGTCCTGTACCATTTAAGCAAAAATCCTGATCATCAGTGTCCTGATTTAAGTGGTGCCAACCTATATTATGAGATCTAATGTCGCCAGTGATGTCAAATCCTATTACAATAAGCCACATGATGTTAATCCTTGGTGTACCCAAGGCAAGACAAGCTTGGTACTAAATACACAAGTCTAGCTTGTACTGTGTGTTTAACATTTGAAACACATTGATAAAGGGTGGGAACAGAGCAGTAGCTACAGTCTCTCCTTTAATGTTTGGTTTGCTATCTCCATTGTGCAGTTAATAATGCTTATGCCAGTCTTTTACTATGTTCCTTTATAAAGCCTGTGATTGTTTAAGCAAAAGATAGAAATCATTTAAAAGCAAAATAATGGCAACATGGGACAGTCCATTGTGTTGCTGAGACTTGACTAAAAAAAATCTTTATATAAACCTGTCCGAGGAGAACAAGCTGCATTGCTGATGAGACGAAGATTGAAGTGAAACCCACTTGAAACTTGATCACCTCTCCTCTATGTGCCCTTTATGTAATTCATAGCATTGTAATCTCTCTACCTTGCTAAGCAAGTAACCCACGGTTGGTTCCTTTCTCCGACCTGCTGACTTTGTCAGAACAAGAATTTTTCAAACAGACCTGTGGTGTAGTTCTGCATTCAAATGTGTGTGAATGAAAATCTAAAAAATAAAATGCACACAATCTCCAAATCCCAAATGAAAATAAACACTGTTAAGCATCCAATAAAAAAAAAATCTTAAGGATCTGAAACTATCAATAAACAACTTCGCTATTTGTGTTTTACACATAAGAATAGACTGTACAGTATTTGCACTTGCTTCAAAATAGGGCTTGTTTGCTTTATTAATGGGCTTGCTGCAGTATGCATACTTACTCCCAATGGTAGACATGTATGTAAACATGTCAGTGCATAATTTTAATTTATACTGTGGACAATAGCTTTAAAAAAGGACATGAAAGGCAGAGCTGCCAGAATCAATACACATTAAAAGATATTGAGCCCATCAAGTCTTCGTTTACCTGACAGGACTCCGATCTTCTCAAACGAGAAAAATTATATCCCCAATCCCTTATTGACTGTAAACTGTTAGACGCAAAGTGCTGAACAATTAATATTTGGCATCTGATGGATTATGTGGTAATGCAGATCCAAAAATAATTACCCCCACTCAAGCAAATTATGTTTTTATGCTTATTATTTTGAGTGCTAGCAGAAGTGGCAGTTAATTTGAGAGCACTGCCTCGGTAAAGGATGTTGTGATCAATGATTGCATGTGTTAATGTTTCAGTGTGATATTGATTTCTTCACCAGCTTGTGTTCACTGAATATATACTGTCTGGGCTCGGGCAGTGCACACTGTGCATGTTTGATTAAAGCTCAATTGACTGTGCTGGCGGAGAGATCAGGAGCCATTTCACTCTATTTGCAGCGCCAGAGCTCTGCCGACATGTTCTTTTGTTTGCATTCAAGCCGCTGCCACCCATGCAGTCACCAATATACTGATCCTAATCCTTCCAGATTCACTACACTTCAGTGCCTGATCCCTAGATAGACAGCAGCAGAGAGATGAGGTCTGCTAATAAAACCTGCCATGGATTATTCATTTTCCATGAACCTCTCCTCTTCACTCCTCTTTACTGTAGAACAGCTATCTGAATTAATATTAGAGTTTCAAATCATTAACATTAGTATGTATATGACTATTGTTTAAGTTTTTTGTAGTTTATTTTTTTTTTGGGGGGGGGGGGGGGGGGGGGGGGGGGGGGTCAGCACCATGTCATTCTGCTGTGTAAGATCTATCTCGGGATTTATGTAATTTTTTTTTTCCCCCCACAAGTCTTCCCAAAAGTTTTGGATTTGCTGCTTGGCTTTCATATCGTGTCTCACAGCAAACCACACCTGCTTTTACCTTGAGGCAAATTTGTAACTGTAAAATAATGGGCTTTTACAACTAAGATGAGGATTAAAGAAAAACGATTCTTGCCGAATTTTATTCCACATCCGTTAAGTGTATCATCTGTGTTGCTCTTTCAAGAGGACCCAAACACAATAATGTTGGGTGTTTTCTCAAGCTGCCCTGATTTCCTTTGCTGCCAGGTTTTAAATCATAAAGCTGTAAGCAGGCTATATGTAATCTGCATTGATTGCCAGTATGTTTTGAATGGGGAAGAGTAAAATTACAAATGGAATATTGATGGGAAAACGTTTAAAGTGTAGCTGACTACTTCACAGTTTGGATTGCTTTATTCATTTTTATTTTTAAAAATGCCACCTCCGGGAGGTTGTTTTTTTCCCCAAATACCTCATCTAAATAATTAAGTACAATTATTCGTGGCAAAACACTGCTGTCAGTTTTCAAAATGCAATTATAAAGTAGTTCTTTCACTGCTGTCAAAACATAAGAAGTTGCTTGTTGCCATTTATCATGCTTCCAGTTGTTCTCAAATGTGTTTGTAATTTCATTAACAGCTTGTTTTTTCAAAAAGTAAATAACTTCATTTCTCTCACACATGTAGTGGTGTGTGTGTGTGTGTTTGTGTATATATATATATATATGACACACACACAGACTTACATACACAGATGCATTTGTGGTATAGATTGTTATTGGTATAATTAGTTAACGTTCCAGAGTGCTTAATTGTACTTTCTTTCTTTCTTTCTTTTTACTGAGCATTGGAATTTTAGCGTTTCACTCATGTTGATGGTCCAGTTTTGTCTTGCAGGGTGAATTGATCACTTTTTATTACTACTGGAAGAAAACTCCAGAAGCAGCCAGTTCCCGAGCCCACCGCAGACACAGGAGGCAGGCTGTGTTCCGCAGAATCAAAACCCGCACGGCGTCCACACCCGTGAACACTCCCTCCAGGCCACCGTCCAGCGAGTTCTGTAAGCATATCTGATTACACTGATGAATGTTGGAGCTTGTGAAATGTGACGGCATGCTGAAAAATGCAGGGCAGCCCGAGTGGGCACATGGTGAGACACATTATTACACCGATGTGCATCCCGGAATACGGTGCTGTGAAGCTGTTTCCTTTGCTTAGGTGATACAGTACCTATTTAATTAGGTATAAAAGACTATGAATCTATTAGACAGGGACCTCCTTAAAAAATGATTTAATATTGTTTAGGGTGTTATTGGGAAGGTGCCTTACGTTAGGTATAAGTTTTACGTATACTTTATCTAGGCAGTTAGTCATGTTTTAATATTTGTGTTAAAAACATTGACTCGTATGAGTTTATCTGTACTATATCTAGGCACATAGATAACATTGATATATGTGTTATGGCTTAATCTGGAAAAGATAAGTGTTCTTCATAAATAAAGCAACCATGTCCTCTCCTAGTGGACCTGAGTTCAGCAAGTGAGGATGACTTTGACAGTGAAGACAGCGAGCAGGAGTTGAAGGGATACGCCTGTCGTCACTGCTTCACAACCAGTAAGTTCTGTTTACTATTGAATCTTAATTGTGGTGCAATCAAAGTATGGAACCTTTTAGAGCGTGCTGATATCTACCTATTCAGCTTTTCTTAGTGTTTAGTCAAAAAAAAAAAATGGAAACATGGAAAAAAGTGAATATGCTTGTTAATAAAAAAATACAGTGCCTAGGCCTGTATACTAACCTTGCAAACTTTCATGGTATGTTTTACATTGAACGATTCCATGCTGTTCATCTCATGGTGGAGCCTGGCTGAAGTGGTTTGAATTCTCAAAGATAATTTCAGGGGCTGCCAAGTGGCGCATCCAGTAAAGGCACTCCGCCTGGAGTGCATGGTGCGACCTGTAGCTTAGAGATCGCCGGTTCGAATCCAGGCTATGCCACTGCTGACCGTGGACGGGAGTGCCCAGGGGGTGTTGCACAATTGACCAAGCGCTGCCTGGGTGGGGAGAGGTTAGGTCGGCTGGGGAGTCCTTGGCTCGCCTCACACCAGCGCCCCCTCTGGCTGGCTGGGCACCTGCAGGCCTGCCTGTACACAATTCAGAAGTGCCTGGTCCTCCGACACTAAGTTCTGAGATGTCTGCAGAGCGAAAAAAAGCAGGTGGCTGACGGCACTCGTTTCGGAGGACGTGTGTGCTCGTCCTAGTCTCTCCCAAGTTAATTCAGGGGTTGCAGCAGTGAGCCAGGTTGAATAATAATGGGACATTCCAATATTGGGAGAAAATTTTGAATTAATGAAAAAATTATTGTTCAAAAAAAGTAAATAAATAATCATTTCAGCTTCCAAGGACTGGCACCACGGTGGGAGAGAGAATATCTTGCTGTGCACAGACTGTCGCATTCACTTTAAGAAGTACGGTGAGCTCCCTCCGATTGAGAAGCCAGTGGACCCTCCGCCTTTTATGTTCAAACCCGTCAAAGAGGAAGAGGATGGAATTAGTGGGAAACATAGCATGAGGACCAGAAGGAGTCGAGGCTCGGTATGCCACAGTGCTTTTCCTATTCTTTTCATTATTGGAGCAGCATCTCCTTTTACATTAGTGTCTAGCTACAGCTCGTGTGAATTCAGAGGTAATACATCCAAAATGTGTATTTCAAT
Source organism: Polyodon spathula (assembly GCF_017654505.1). Taxonomy (NCBI): domain Eukaryota; kingdom Metazoa; phylum Chordata; class Actinopteri; order Acipenseriformes; family Polyodontidae; genus Polyodon; species Polyodon spathula. Next base: position 5,993,963 of record NC_054549.1, on the reverse strand, counting down.
TATTCTCTTTTATTCTGTGTTCACCCATGTAATTATAATATATATATATTTTTTGAAAATTATGAACTCAAGATTAATTTATGAAAACGATTTAAAACCCTCATCAGAATGTAACAGTGCATACTTAGCGCAAGTTTACATGATAAGAATAGGAATAACCTATCCGCTTATAGATGATAAGTGCAGCCATCACAAGAAAAGATGGTCACTAAGACTTCTCTGGCAACCAGCCATGTGGGTAAGTACTTTGGCATTGCATCAGTTAGATAGGCAGGTGTGTTTATCTGAACAGCAAAGACTGCTCCACCTCCACAGTAAGTCGTTTTGAATCATAAATCTGCGCTGTCAGGCAGGAGTGACGGATGTGTACTGATGGGTTTCATCGGTTTTATGTGAATCATTAATCAAAACAGCTGCAAAATTAATAAGAAACAGCTGTAAACAGCATACATTATTACTCCATAATGTTCCGGAATTCTCAGTTGGATTGTGGAACCACATGTTTTAATAGCTAACTGGGTGTTTTACCTTTGCTTTTATTCTGTTAGTTTTGCATAATAAGTCAATTCAAGTTAAACTGTGCATTCAATATTTTGTTGGCTGATAGTACAGTACATGGACTAGTCAGTCATTTACTGTTTAGTTGCTGTATCAAACAAATTTTCATAAGCCAGAATCTTACTGCATTCTTTTTTTTTTTTTTTGTAGAGGGTGTATAATAGGCTTCAACTAATCTAATAAATATGTATTTTTAAACGCATTAGATGTCTACACTACGTAGTGGGCGTAAGAAGCAGACAGCTAGTCCTGACGGTCGAGCCTCGCCAACCATTGAAGATATTCGATCCAGCGGCCGAACATCTCCTAGTACTGCAAGTACTTCCAGCAATGACAGCAAGGCAGACTCCATGAAAAAACCCAGCAAGGTAAGGGTTAAACAGCTTTGTGCTTTTAGATTTAATAGATGCACTGGAACCGCTGCTGTCTGGCAACCTAATACATACTTTACTGTTTTGAAGTCATTCAGCTTCCATCCAGGTGTTCGTCTTTATTACTATAATGGCTTGCTAAAATGAGTCCCCGCTTTCAGAGCTGGTAGCCAGCGTCCTTGTTTCTTTATTTGTTGTTTGTTTTATTGCTTGATTTACAGGCAGGTATCAGTTATGTGCTTATGTCAGGCTAGTACCGAACCTTAAGCGCCACAAATGGGTATTGTTGATTTGCAGGTTTAGGGTTTACTAATGTCTTTTATGATTTTATTTTGCAGAAGATAAAAGAAGAAGTACCTTCACCTCTAAAGAGTGCCAAACGACAACGGGAAAAGGCGGCTTCCGACACAGAGGAAACCGAAAGGGTTACTGGAAAGAAATCCAAAACTCAGGTGAGCAACATACTTCGGTACAGACCTGCTGATTTTAATTGTACTTCGGGGAGCAAGACATGAATCGGTGTATAATAAGGCTATTGTAGCACTGAGAAATAAGTTACCATCTGGTAATGAGAAATTGAAAACATCACGTTTTTATAGAGCAAATTTAATTTTGGCCACTGTAAGGTGTCAGGCCTGTGTATTTTAATTGAGTAAATGTTTTGCTTTAATGGTTCCCTTCTGCTTTGAAAAAAAAATATGCTAAACACAGATGTGCTGTTTAATTTGTATACTTTCTTTTTCAAGAGTGTGTGCGCTTCTTTTGTTCACAAAATAGTTAGATCAAAAGCACATTAAAAAAAAAAAAAACCTGCATTGGTCCTAAACTATTAAGTTAGCTTTTTGGAAATGTTGTGCAGTTGAACTGCGTGGTTGTTTTGTGTAAGATTTCTCATCTCTTCTTTTGAATTACCAGGAGATTAACCAGCCCGACTCCCCATCAGAAGGTGAGGGAGAAGGAGAAGGCGAAGGGGAGAGTTCAGACAGCCGCAGTGTTAATGATGACGGAAGCAGTGATCCAAAGGACATTGACCAGGACAATCGCAGCTCCTCTCCAAGTATTCCAAGCCCAAGGGACAATGAGAGCGACTCTGATTCCTCAGCTCAGCAGCAGGTGCTACAGGCACAGCATCTTGTGATCCAGAATCTGAATGGCCCACCACCGCCTCCTCAAGCCCCTCTCCTTCAGATACCTGTCTCAACGTCTTCAGTGTTGAGTGCAGCTACGGCATCTTCCCAAGTCTCCCCATCCATCCCCCAGCCTTCCATCCCCCCACAGCCTCTGTCACATTCTCTTATCCAGCCTGCTTCTCAGCTGCATCCTCAGAGGCTGCCCTCACCTCACCCGCCACTGCAGGCTTTAACTCAGGCGCTGACTCAGATGCAAGCTCTGCCACCGTCTCAAGCCCCTCTCCAGCCTCAGCAGACTCCACTTCACGCTCAGATGCATTCACTCCCTCATCCTCTACAGGCCCAGCCTCACATACAGCACCCACTGCAACCTCAGCCATTCCCCACCTCCTCCTGCTCACAGTCTTCTCAGTCTCAGGTTCCTCCTCCACTTCCGTCTCAACCACCCACTCCGGGCCACACCCAGCAGCAGCCGCATCCTCACACTCCTCCTCAAGCACCGCCCCAGCCCCCTAGAGAGCAGCCCTTGCCTCCAGCTCCCATGGCCATGCCTCATATCAAACCTCCTCCAACAACGCCCATCCCTCAGATGCCCAACCCGCAATCACACAAACACCCACCCCACCTGTCCGCACCGCCTCCATTCCCACAAATGCCTTCCAATCTGCCCCCTCCACCGGCACTGAAGCCACTCAGTTCCCTCAGTTCTCTCTCTACCCACCACCCTCCATCCGCCCACCCACCGCCGCTCCAGCTTATGCCCCAGAGTCAACAGCTCCAGCTCCCGCCTGCTCAACCTCCAGTGCTTACTCAGTCCCAAAATCTCCCAGCGTCCACAGGTCATCCTTCCTCTACATCTCACCCAGTTATTTCACAGTCCCCGTTCCCCCCACACCCTTTCATCCCGGGAGGACCGCCCACCATGCCTCTTTCATCAGCATCGACGTCTGCAACGTCGACCTCCTCCTGTCTCCCTGGTATGCAGCCGCCACCTCCGTCTTCCATCTCGACGCCTCTGCCTTCCACTGTGAGCGTTCCCAGCTCAGCGTTGTCTGCGGTCCCTCCTATTCAAATCAAAGAGGAGCCTATGGATGAGCCTGAAGAACCTGAGAGCCCACCACCTCCTCAGAGAAGCCCTTCTCCAGAACCCACTGTGGTCAACACACCAAGCCATGCCAGCCAGTCAGCAAGGTACAAACAAGCTCATAACGGGTTTTTGTGAAGTGATTTTTTGCACATTCAGAGACTTGCAGGTTTAAATCACAGATTACATTTCAAGGCAGTATAAACATTTCACAAACAAAGTTGAAGGCTGAAAAGAATAGAAAAAAATAGACTTGAAGAAGATGTAAGGCTATATGCTGTCAGTTTTGTTCACACAGTAGATAAGTGACTGAAGTGCTTTGGAACAAAGTTTAGATGGGCTTCAGCTGGTTGGTTTTCATTAACCTTCAAGACTTGTTTGCTCTGTATGGTGCTTTAGACATCCATCAGACTGACCTATTCTTTTATCTACTGAATAAATGAGTCGGCCTTTAGCTAAGGATGTTAGTTTATAGTCTATCTTATTTATTTAACTTATAGCCCTGCATAACCAACTAATTATTGATTAAAAATATATGCCGAAGTACAAAAACATTTACCACTTATAAAACAGACTTTCTAAGTGTAATTTAATCTAAAAGAAAGCTAATCTTGAAAGAGTGGCAATTAGTGTGAATTCCTTAAGAAAAAGAAACTGGTGCTGATCCATTTGTCGAGTGTCTCTAGCGATTTTGAAGATAATTATGAATAATGATGAACTCCTAAATACGCAACAGCTACATTAATTATATAGACATCAGTAAAAATATACTAGTGCAAGCGATTTATTTTGACTGTCACCACCTTTCCCCTAAACCATGACCTAAATCTATTGTTGAATCATGCGAGACTTCAAGGCAAAGAAAATTAAATACTGCAGATGCTAACAAGCAAAAGAACCAAAGCTGGATTATTTGTTTTAAGGTGACATCCTGTTCTGTTTCATCGAAATAAATGTCCTGGTGATCAAGAAATATATGGGTAGTGTCATAAGCACTCAAGATCTGCATGAACGTAATACTTCTGTACGAGAAACAATACTCTAGCATATAGGTTCACAGGCCCTCAACAGTAACAGTTCTGTGGTTGCAGTTACTAACCTGATTCTTTCTCAATTTTAGAATATTTACCTGGCATCATTCCAAGAAATGCAGCTAGTGATGTTGACTGTTATAGTAATATTTCCATTGTGTATGTCTGTCTAGTTCTATCTTGAATAAATCCCAGCTGAGTTCGATTTTCATCTCATGACATTCCAGTCAAAGTGATATTTTAATGAAGAATACAAGTAGCCTTAAAAGAAACACTGATTTTTAGATGATCAGGAAAGCTTTTAGCAATAGCTTTTGCTGCCCCATATGGCAGAATTGATTGTTTTTTCCTTTTATTAATTGGTGTCCTTGCACTGTATTCAGGTTCTACAAGCATCTCGACCGTGGTTACAACTCTTGTGGGAGAACGGATTTCTATTTCACCCCCCTGGCTGGCTCGAAACTTGCCAAGAAGAGAGAGGAAGCATTGGAAAAGACCAAGAGGGAGGCTGAGCAGAAAGCAAGAGAAGAGAAAGAAAAAGAGAGAGAGAAGGAAAGAGAGAGGGAAAGGGAGCGAGAACGAGAGAGGGAGGCTGAAAGAGCAGCGGTATGATTTTTTTTTTTTTTTTTTTTTTACTCTGCAAGCTATTCATCGATCTGTACGAAATCTCTATACACATACATGCATTCAAGTCACGTTATGAAAGAGCAGATCGGTGACTACCTTTGGACCAGCAAACATACTGTAAAAAAAACAGTTGGACTACTGCAAGTTGACCTCAGACACAGTGCTGTTTACCTTTTCCATTTGAAGTTGTACAGTTTCTTCTCTCTGTGTAAGAAAACATATCTGATTATACATAGTTGAAAGGGATCCAATGTAAACACTGAAAACCATTTTGCAGTGCTGATTTTCCTTTTTTTCCTTTCCTCCTGCAGAAAGCATGCAGCTCATCCCATGATGGGCGGATGGGAGATTCTCAGATGGGTGGGCCTCACATGAGGCCTTCCTTCGAGCCTCCCCCGACGACCATCGCTGCCGTACCTCCATACATCGGGCCAGACACTCCGGCCCTGCGCACCCTGAGCGAGTACGCTCGCCCTCACGTCATGTCTCCCACCAACCGCAATCACCCCTTCTTCGTGTCCTTGAACCCTGCAGACCCCCTGCTTGCTTACCACATGCCAGGCTTGTACAACGCAGACCCAGGCATGAGGGAGCGTGAGCTGCGGGAGCGCGAGATGCGTGACAGAGAGATTCGGGAAAGGGAGTTGAGGGACAGGATGAAGCCTGGCTACGAGGTTAAGCCCCCGGAGTTGGAAGGTTTGCACCCAGGTGCCAATCCCATGGAGCATTTTGCAAGGCATGGAGCCATTACCCTTCCACAAATGGCAGGACATCATCCCTTTGCTGCTTTCCATCATGGTTTAAACCCCTTGGAAAGGGAAAGACTTGCACTTGCTGGCCCGCAGTTGCGGCCTGAAATGAGCTACCCAGACAGACTTGTGGCCGAACGGCTGCATGCTGAACGCATGGCGTCGGTAGCAAATGACCCAATAGCAAGGCTGCAAATGTTCAACGTTACCCCGCATCATCACCAACATTCACACATCCATTCACACCTACACCTACATCAGCAAGACCCATTGCATCAAGGTAAGACGAGGCAGATTCGCTGAGATTTTCTGATAGCAAGGTTTAGTGAGAATATCACAGAGCACTTTTCCAAGATTGCACCCTAAGACTGATTGTGGCTATTATTATTGTATTGTTATTATTATTATTATTATTATTATTATTATTGTTCATAATAATAATAATAATAATAATAATAATAATAATAAACAGGCGTAAAAGGCAAAGTAATGACTGATTTGTGTGTATGTGGTTATTATTCTAAAGACTCTTGTATAACAATAACATTTTTTCTGTTTTATATCAGCTCTTTATTACTTCAAATACTTGTAAAGTGAATATTGATGACTAGTCTGTTATGATTAAATCTGACAGATCCCAAAAATGAATTTAGCGTAAAGCTTTTATACATTGTTAAAATAATGGTAACATCCCCTTGGTGTTACTCATTGTGCTGAGCCAATGATTATAATGCTAAAAGATAACGTGTCCGTCCTCCACCCCCACCTCCTTCACCCTGATAGGTTCTGGCGGTCCTGTGCATCCTCTTGATGCTCTGGGAGCTGGTCCTCATTTGGCACGGTTTCCCTACCCTCCTGGGACCATTCCAAACCCACTGCTGGGACAACCACCACACGAACATGAAATGCTCAGACACCCTGTGTTCGGTAAGAAAAACTTTGCAGGTGGAGTTTGAACGGTCGGAATAGTACACAATGTCTCAAGCCTGCAACACAGATATGAGACCAAAAAGGCAAAAGTATTTTAACATAAATCAAATTTAAAAAAGTACAATCCTCTGAATCAGTTGCACAAGTCTCTTCAAGGTTTAAGAAAGCGTGTTTTGTTTCTTTCTAGGCACCCCGTATCACAGAGACCTGACCGGGGCTCTTCCACCTCCCATGTCGGCAGCACACCAGCTCCAGGCTATGCATGCACAGTCCGCAGAGCTGCAGAGGCTGGCCATGGAGCAGCAGTGGTTACACGGACATCACCACATGCATGGAGGACCCCTCCCAGGCCAGGAAGATTACTACAGGTAAAGAATGGGCGGGGGTAAAACTAAACATCTTAAAATAAAAAAGGGATGAGATTTTTAAAAAATTGATAAATGTACACTGCTTGTGCACATAATTATAATCATCTAACAGTTTCAGTATATAACGGAAGTAGATAGATGTCTTTGTATATCTCATTCTCACAGTGGCTTTGAATAACCTCAGTTTTCCTGTGAAACTATATTCATATTTAAATTCAGATAAGCTTTGAAAAGGCCAGTTAAGTGTTATGAGCATTGTTTGTTTTCCAGCCGACTGAAGAAAGAAAGCGACAAGCAGCTGTAGTCCAGTGACTAATGTGAAGGCAGTCAGATAAGCTGGACAAAGGTTATATACAATCGCACTCCTTTGGAAGGAACTCCGTTCAATGTTATTGGAACAATTATAATAAAAATTTGATGGGAGAACTTTCTTCTTTTTTTTTTTTTATATAAAGAAAATGACTTTAGATCATATATAGCCTTCATCAAGTAGAGAAGATTCCTCAAGACTGTGTGTGGGTCCCTGCATGGTATATTCGGAGAACTTCCCTGCAGTTTGTGTAGGTGCTAGAATACAAGATACATTGTCACTGTGCATAAAAAATAAAACAAATACAGTTAGGCAGTATATTCTGAATCTTAAGTGCTATATAAAGATTCTACTCTTATTTTAATACATTGTAGGAAGTTTTCATAATTAAAAGAAAGCTCAACTCTGCAGCATGGCTTTGAGTCTGTAAATAAAAAAATAAATAAAAATAAAAGTATATTATTATTATTATTATTATTATTATTATTAGATGTGGATTCCTAACCAGACCTGAATGATTGTTTTGAAGCATTATCCCTTTATTTAAAAGGGGAACACAATGGCATTAATACAGCAGGAAAACAGTTTAATAGGCTAATGGCAACAGTGTGCATTAAAGGGGGTTGCAGGGATAATGGTAGAATAAATCCAGTGAATACAAGTGTCTTTTTTTATATGATTTATTGCTTTCATCATCCTTGATGTTTGGCTTGCAATGCCTTGTGATCATTCATGCAGACGTCCAGTGGACCCAACATTTTAGTTCTATTATTATTATTGTTACTTTTTTTTTTTTAAAAGCAGTTAGTTTTAATGTAACTTCATACATGTGTAATCTCAACATGAGAATGATGAAACGTTTCAGTGGCTTATGTTTGAATGTTTGTGTATTTTGTTTTAAACGATAGCATTTAACTGCCATTAAACCTTGACAGTCTTGATGTTAAGAACAAATAAAATGTTCAGAGAATATTGTCCAGAAGTGACATATTGCACTGGAGGTCCACATTAATGTCGATCAGAGCTACTTTTTAATAAATGGTTACAGTACTTGCAGAATAAGTTTGTCATAATTGGGTTTAGAAAAAAGTTTTAGGAATCTGCACTTTTAAATAACTGTATTCGATCATATCTTTTTAAAAAAAATACCCAATACCAAAGTCAAAGCCCATATATAATGTTTATAATGGTATCTAATTCAATTTTATTTGTTTTCTTTAGAGACAAAATGCAGCACCTCTTTGACGCAAACTACAATGTTTATATGAAATAATATGAGCCAGGTTACTGTTATTTTTTGTATACGGGGGCCGGGGGGATACCAACGAGTCAGCTCTTTAAAATTGTAATATTATACAGGTTAACTTTATATCCGTCACAATGAAATGGTTTTTAAGATGGTAGATGCATATTATATTTATTGCAATGACTTCCTTTCTGCTGATGACAGTGTTCACATTTATGCAGAAAACTTTTTTTTTTTTTTTTAAATATACCGACACCTTATTCACTGTGACACACTGAAATACTGGATGTAGATTCACAGTATTGGTTAAAAACAGACCGGCCATGGTGAGTCCTGGATTTGTCTACATTTTAATGACCTGCATTTCTTGTGGTGCACTGACCTTTCCCTTTTGATTTTTGTTTTTATCGATAGCTGTATATTTACCATTGTAGACTGTTATTATATGTGATGTTTACTGTCATCAGACTCGGTCAGACCATGTAAAATAGTTTGTTAATCATCCCATATTTTTTTTTTTTTCTTCATGCCCACAGATTCCCAGCGATTAGCCGTAACATGCTGTTAACATTAGAATTGGTTTAAATAATTATTTCCTTAAGAAATGTTAGTCAGCTACATATTCCATTACCACCTGCTGTTTTCATAGCAGGGCTTGCAAGTGTCAGATGGCTCACTGTAGAGGACAACTACAACAAATGCAAGGATTTTTATTTTTTTTTTGCATCCTGCTAACAAGGTGTTTTCTTCCTTCAGTGGGATTTTGGAAGCTGCAAGTTGATTTACCCACATCCTACATTTTATGTGGCAATTGAGCTGTGTCAGTATATCCATCACCGTGCATTAGCAACAGCGTTCATTTTCTTTCCTTTTTGCTTTAGTGTTACAAACCTATGGTGTTAAGTGTTATCGATAGTTCAGCTTCTTGTTTCACAGCAGTGATAGCAGAATGTAAATTCTGCCTGCTAAATTTATATATATCTTGAAGCTTATTGTATATATTAGTAGTCTGCCATGGGATAACACAATGTAAACAAAAGTAGAAACTAAGAAGATGTGAGTCCTGTGTTTTCTCCATTGAGTATTTTGTAATTTTCTGACAAATTTGTGGAATTAAAATAAACGTAGTTATACCACAGCAAACCGGACTGGGTGTTTGTTTTAAAAGAGTTTCAAGTTTTCTAAGTTCCGAAGTGATACTGCAGTATTATTCATTAGTACAGTAGACTAATATACCCCCACCCCCAGATTCCACAATCTTCCCCTACATGTCTAGTAGAAACACTGGCCACTCTTCCATCACTGTGGTGTGCAGATTGTATTCCATTTCATCCCATATCTGCCTCATCAGATATATGGTGTCTGCTGGGAAGTTTGTTTCTTAAACCCCTTATGGATAATTGTGGCACAATGAGTATGTTATGGGAAGAGGAACGCTGCATAGCTAGTGTTCATCATAGAGCAGTCAGATATTTCTAATGAGCTTCACAGGCAGGGGGGTGGCTGTGGCTGGAAGATCTGTATATAGTATTGAGTTGTTTAAATCATTTCTTTAAAAATGAATTGTGGTAAACCATTTTATTTTTTAACTTGTATCGAGAGTGTTGGATATCAGCTGGCCTTCCGGATATGAATAAAAAGAACAGCTTCAATCCAGAAACCATGAATTGCAGCTCATAAAGCTGCTTCCTATTAACTGTGGTATTACTTTGCTTTAGAGATTTAGCCTTTGGGAAGATTCCAGTACCACTCTTGCAGAAAAAAAGGGAACAGCTCAGCTCTGTACCAAACAAGATAAACAGGATGCCAGTAAAAGAGAGAGCTTGTTATTGTATTCAAAGGGAAGCGAACACTCCATGCAACTACAATTCAGAATACACACTGTGGTTCTACAATGGCAACCTTTCATTTTAAAAAGCCTTCAGTAAATTGGGTATTGGGTTACCAACCCTATATAGATTCTCAGTAACCAGGCATAAGTGTGTTGGTTATCAGCCAAACATGTATAGATTTAAAAAAACAAAATTGAAGACAATGGACTGCTCCACAAAAGACTGTTTACCTTTGTTTGGTTTGAGAGCAGGCAGTTCTCAATCTCGTGTCGCTAATGATGTGTTTAGCACAAGATCTATGGAGAAATGGCCAGAAACCTGTCACTAACAGTAATGCCTCCTGACTCTGAAATGCTGACTGCTCCTGACATAATTGGCACAAGAGCCAGAACCTTCGCCCTCATTAGGCACACCAGCACCAGGAGAGACATATGGCGCTGGAAATCTGCTGTCAATATACAGACACAAACTAAAATAAAAGCTGTTCTTTTCAGTAATCTTTAAAATGACAATGTCACGTGGTGCTGCCTTGCTTAAGTATGATTGATTTTTTTTTTTTTTTTTTTTTTTTAATACCAAGGACCGCTCTTGCTTGATTAATAAAAAATTTCCAAAATCAAAAGGAAGGCAGCTTTCTGTTCTCACCACAGCCTTATGGTTTCCTTATTCGGTTACACAACGCAGTTATGGATAAGGCAATGGGTAACCATTGTACATTAAACTAGAGCGTAACAACACAACCATGACACTATTAAGTGTGATCTTGCTTATTGTGGGGGTGGGCAATGACACGTGTATGCCTAGCGTGCTCTTCCATCCAAGTGCATCACATGCAGAATTTTTAAACTATATAATCCTTGCACAGAACAGTCACTACACCTGCAAATAGTAAATGATACAGAAAAGGACCAGTTGCCTTCCGTAAATATATTACAATGTGTTATTGTGTGCGGTGGCTGCCCTTACATGTGTCTCTATTTGACAAATGCGCTGTCTATTATTTATTTATTTGCATTTAAAGGCTTTTATGGAGAATACACAAGAAGACATGGTTATTGTCATTCTCACTGTTAAAGCACTAACATTATAAGAGTATCGAATAACGTACATATAAATCCTGCTGCTTTTAATCATATTTTTGTTAAGTAGCTTATATACAATATGGTTTGGAACGTTCGCTACAGCTTGGCATATAAAAATAATAGATACACCGTATTGCTTCAGTCTTTTCCTGTTGTGATATTCTGAGCCTGTGGACAAGCGACCAGATGTGCGAAAGATGTTGTGTGTCAACCTACTGCCACAGTTACAACATTGAATGTATTGTACAATGGGATAGCCTTCCTTAACGACCTACACAGCACGTTCTTAATGGAGCGGCTCCTATAAATTAAACAATTAATTTCAGGTGTGAATTACCAGCTTTTTCGATAGCAGGTGTGTGAGATTGCAATTTTCAGCGCGAGAGGTTTCACCGTGAAGTTGCAGGGCAGAATTCGATATTTTCCCAAAAGAGACCGAGTTAAACATGGTAGGGTTGTTGTTGTTTGTTTGTTTGTTTGTTTGTTTGTTTATTTATTTAGAAATACCGTACGTTAGTGTGTTTTAGTTTACTGCGTTCTATGTTTCTTCGAGAGGTATATATCACAAACTTAAGCGGTACTATGGCAATGTGACTCTGTATAAATATTGTGTGTGGAATACAATAGTTGATGCCGGTATGCATACATCTTCATCCATTGCAAAACCGCAGTTATGCGTAAATATCCCTTAACATAACCAAGATTAGTATAAATATTGCCCTGTGTTTTTGGATAGCCGAAACATTTCCATATGCTTCAAACTTAAATGTTGGCTTTAAAATAACCAAGTGTTTTTGCTCACTGAAAGCTAACATATCGTTAGGCTTTTAATCAGACCCGTTAAAATATACTTAAGCCAGGATTGGGTTGTAATTAATTGTGTGTTTTGCTCCAGTAAAGTAATTCCTCGAGATATGAAGCATGTTTCATAGATGCACAGGAGACTGGTGATGTGCAAAGATCTGTACAATCCACATTTTGTTGTATGTGTTCTCCCCAAACTGATGACTGTCAGCATTAACCCTATTTCACGCTCCATAATACCATGCTAAAAAATGATGTGCATCGTCTAATATGCTCTGTTCTATGTAACGTTATTCTTAGTATTGCACAGAATGGCATGTATTGTACACATGTATGCTGAGCAAGTTTAAAAATAATTTAGCAGGTGTAAAATAATTGAGCTGATGACTTGTGCATGCAGGATAAATCACAATACTGTACCTTGTTATTTAGATATGTTGTAATACTTTTAATAACTTGTACAGGAATGGAGATAAGACTCCTGTTGCATATCTGTTTCACCCACTCCAGATTTTAATGCAAGCTTGACTCATTCACTAAGAACACTAGTTTTTAAAGTAGTTATTGAAAGGGTGGGTTTGCTCACAATTAAAATGAGTCCTTTTTTATTTCCACCTTTTGAACGTGGAACTCCAGGACCTTCAGACTGGAATGTTTACGGGCCCTCAAACAGTTTGGAGGATTCCATGTCATCTTAAGTTGAAAAAATGTCTGAACATCTTTGCAAACTAGAAGCATTTGTGAGTACAGTTTGATTATTCAGAAACTGTTTTTGTGTACACCTGTAGAAACAGAACTGTTTATCACTTGCAAATAAATTTGAAATAAATTAACAGCTTTCTGACAACTGGTACTGGGCAGGGCTGGAAGAATGACTCCCATTGCAAAGTAGTTTTTCAAGCTTTTACTGGAAGTTATATAGTCACACCAATGCTTGATGGTTAATGAAGCCTGGAATGGATTAAGTTGCTATGCAACGGGAGTCCTATTCTGCTGGTGTTGTCTAAAGCCCCTTTTTTCCACTGTACTGATAAGGCATGACTTATTAAGTTTAGTAGGGTTTAAAAAAATACTGTAATAACACTTAGTGCTGTATACTGTATTTCAAAATGAAATACAGGCCTGTGTATCGTGGGATATGGAGCAAATGTAACATTTCGTGTATCAGCTAAAGCGTCACACTGTCCAGTGTAATCCGATTACAGCGTAGTAAATGTGGGCTCGCTTTCCATGACTTCATTTGTTGGACGGAGGTGTTGAGAATCTGGGGGGAGGGGGGATTCCAGTTTTGGCATATTCTCCTGTTTGCAGTTCACATGGATTTTGGTTTTATGCAAAGCGCACTCACACATTTCCATCGAGGGCCTGCCCCCAGCTTCCTGTAAAGACTTCTGTGGAATTGATCCAAGGCACCTGGGTCTACACGATACTCTGTACAGTACAGTAAAGAAACCCCCTCGCTGGCACAGCCTCTATTAACAATTCATGTGTCCACCTTCTGAACCTTTTTATCCAGACAAAGAAAGTGCCGATTGAAGCGGGAGTGAGTTTAACAGATGAAGTGATTGGAAGCAGTAGGCATTTTTAATTTTGTTATCTTTAACATTGTCTTTTTGAAATATCTGCATATTCCTAACTGAGGTGATTAATAATACTAGTGCTTTTAAGAGGTAAGAAAATTGATTTGTATTTCCGTTTTAAGCACCCGCTTTCCTGTTCATACTAGGCTGTTGGACTGGAAATGTCCAGATTGTGCCGTGGCACTGCGGCACGGCTCAAACCTGTCATCCTACTGGCACTTTCTGCTGTTTGTGTTATTCTCATACTTTATAACTCTAGTATAGAGCCTCTTAGCAATTCCTCTCGACCAAACATACCTGATTCAGCCAACCAGAGGCTTTGTGCATATCCACCACTATAGTGCATCACGTAAAACGGTAGACATCAGTAAATCCTAGGGTTTCCTGGACACATTGTGAAACAACAGCCTCCAGCTTCAGCTGCTCACAAGGGGAGCAGGAATGTGCAGATAAAATTTAAATCTTCTATTTGTAAAGGAGATAAGGAGAACATTGTGTGCTTTCGTTCCTCAAACGCAGTACAGGTTGTGGTAAATGTAGTGATAATGCTGTTTAAAATTTAACATGGAGTAGCTGGGAGTTGAGAGACTTGCCCCTCTTCATCTCTGAACATTAGATATACAAGTGAAGGCGTACAGCAGGTGTGGATTCGTAATCTAGCCTTTGTTTAAGCTCAGGCCGTGAGGTCTTAACTAAGACAGAACAGATTCCTGCTTACCGTCTTGGTCTCTGTACACATTGAGCAACATAAGGAGTCACTGACCTGAGAGAGTAACATGATTTAACAGGAGGGTATTGCTTGGGGATAGTTTCCCTCATCATGCTTCTGATACGCCTGCTGGTTCGGCAGGCACCTGCTGCTTGTGATTGTTGATTTCGGATCTGTCCAGGCTCCCGAAGCGCAACGTGCCATATTGATTTCTGGAGCTGCTGTTTTCACAGACCCTGATTTAACTCGGAATACCTGCCTGAGAATCCAGGCGAGCTGCCATTTTGCGTGCGTGTTGAAATAACGTTACTCTGGTGATCGCTGGTTGATTTTGACACTGAATGACTCTCGTGTTGGAGCGGTGAGGACGCTGTGTGGTTTTTATTTTCATCTGTTTTCTAAACCCTTGGAGGGATGTAGTGCACTCCTCCTTCACACCCTAACGTATACAGTCTCATGTTGCTGAAGCAAAGTTTGCCTCTTGGGCACAACGTGCCATTTACAGAGTGAAGACGCCTGAGCTATACAAACACACTTTGTGAGAACTCGGGATAGTGTTGGTTTATTTCCACTGTATGTATAGACCTGATATTTTAAGTATTCCTACAGTTAGAAATAGCTAACATAAGCTTTTAGGGCTAAAATACTGTCACGAAACATCAATAGATGGTGAATTAAAACAACGTGCTGTTTAGAATGAAGTGAGGATCCTTGTACAACACACCCCTCCCTGTCTTTAGTCTGAGCATTTCCTGACAGTGTAGTATGTATATAATGAGTGTTTATTTTAATTGGAAACAATTTAATAATCCCAGCACAAAACCACAGGAGCCTGCTGGTATGGAATTCTGGTGATTTTAAAATGCTCTCGGAGGAGCAGCAGGACGTGGGGCTGTGCTGAACAGATTCATAGCGGTTTACCATGAGGAAGAGGAGGAGGAACCATTACGGCATGGATCGTTTCGGAACATTCCAAACCACACGAGCCGAGACTGATGCACCAGGACAGTTCTGTCGCAGGTATCCTGTCTAATTTAAGGGCGACGCTGTGACCAATGCCTTCCTTATCCCCGGTTTTCGGTGTTGTGTTCCTGATTTCAGCAGTAGGCGAAGTTGACCCTCCAAGACTGTGTTAAAGGAGGTGCTAATGAGTGCTTTTTAAACCCAATGGTATTATCATACCATGTTCGCCTTTATTAGCATTGTTACTGGTCCCTCTTTTATAGTTGGGTTCTTCACTAATACTGTAGACGAGCTTGCTGTTTGCCACATGGTATGGTAATGCATTCCTCTTTGTGCTCTATGTATAGTGTAGCAGCTCCTGTGGTTTGTTGTCAGATTACACGCAACATCGGTGGGTGATGGACGATAAATGGTGCAACAGGTCCATAGTGAAACGGCCTCAATTTAGTGTGTGTATAAAGTCTAATCGAATACCCAGCCCCATTAATTAAATGCAGCACTTGGAATGAATAATTAGGCATGAGGTAAGGACACTTCAAAGAGAGTTGCTTTTTAATTGCAAGTGCATAAACACAGTGTTAATGGTGACTGTAAGTCATTGGTGTTCTGCACTGGTACAAATCCGGAAGAGTGGCTTGTCCCCAAGGAAACGCAGGGGACTGAAGAGGCTGTGTTCATCTCAGCATTGTTTTTCTTTTTAGCTTTGTGGAGCAGAAAAAAAAAAGAATATCCTGCCAACTGAACTTTAAAAACGCTTCGGCAGGTTACAGCAAATTGTTGTTTAAGATTGGCCCTGTTTGAAATCCAGAAGAAGGAATTGCAACCGCTAAGGCAGGTGTTTTTGCATTTCTTTTTTTTAATATATGTTTTTTTATTTTTAGATGGCGTTTCTCTTTCCAGCTATCTCCTATATAAAGCAACGCCTTGATAGGATGTGGCTTTAGGTACATGAAGTCAAACTTGAAATATGTTCTCAGCTGTAACAATATTATACACTGGCATGTCTTAAAAAGCACAGCCTGCCCACATCAAAGTGTCTGGCTGCTCTGTACATTCCATCTTCATTATAACCGCCTTTGTTCCGTCAGGCATTAAACAATGAGCCTGCTTGTCCCTGCGCTGGAGGAAGTGAGGGCTGAGCATTCAGAGAGCAGTGAATACAGGGCGAGCTGAACAAAAGGGAGTTTCCTCTTTGCAGTATTCAAAAATAAATGTCCTGTTTAGATTGTGTACCCAGTCAACAATACTGGCTTATTAACCCTTTCCTTCCTTCAGGTCCCGCGTTATTTTAGCATTTTATGTAAAAAGAAGTACGTTCTTCAGTGCTAAGAAAAATAGTGACATGCACATCAAGTAAATCCTGTGTCAACTTCACTAGACACTCCTAAGCTTAGATAACTTGTGCATCTTTTGCAAATTACGCTAGGCGATAAAAACCTGGATGAATGGATTAAAACTGCATTGCAATTGGAGTCGTCTTTTCATTCCCTGCCAAGTATGATTTTTAGCAAGATGTTCCTGCCGTTTATCTCTCCAACCTTCACAAGGGCTGTCCGTTGGTCATCAGTGGTGGGACCGTATTGAAGATAAACTGGTTTCTGTTGGTATAAGAAAAAAGAATACATACGTGTCATTGAAATTGGACACCCTACCCCAATCACAGAAAGCAGAGTGGCATGGCCATCTGTCATGAGGCATTTGCTCTAAATAAGGTCTCTGCCTTTTATAGCACTGCAGTGGAGTCATAGTTAAGAGGCTGTTTGTTAAGTGGCCTGCCTTCAGACGAAAGCAAGTGCTGGTGGAATGGCATTCTGGGGCAAACGTGAGCCAATGATCATAGAGTCTTGACCGGCTCTGCCATGCAAAGGGCCAGTGGAGGGCTTTATTTTTCAATGCGTTTTACACTCGCAGGCAATCGAAGTCATAAAGGAACCTGAATGTGGAGCAGGTTTTTAATTGAAAATGTTAGTGTTTTAAATGCAAGATGATACGTTTTAGATTTATTTACTGGACTCCTTCAGGTCGACTAAACTGATTCGTAAAGTAGTCCTTTAAGCATAATCGTTTGGTGTCTCTTTTGAGCAAGTCCAGACATGCATTCTTCTATCTTTTTCTTGAAGAAATGTAATCCAGATTTTACACTGAAGCAATTCACAGAAGTCCCAAGGTGGTTAGGCAAACCTCTTGCGAGTCTTGTATTTTAGTTAATCCTGGTTAAATTGAGTGAGCTTTTTCTTTTTTTTTTTTTTTTTTTTTTTAAAACGCAAGACAGGTCTGTTAAAAGATAAAGAAATGTGGAGGTAGCAAACTGAGTTGACTGTCATGCCTTGCTATTAAATATGCAGAAATGCTGCAGTCTTGTCAGTCTGCTGTAGAGCTTGCAAGTGCCTGGCACCCCGGAGCGTTGACACACACTGAACTAATGTGCTTCGCGGAGTGATTCCACAGATTGAATCTGAAAGCTTCTGCTTGCTGAAACTGTCACCTTCGACAATGCTTATGCAGAACCAAGCTGTTGCTTTTCATTTGTTCAGGCTGTGGGTTGCTTGTGCCGCCCTGACTTGCCTGTCTTGGCAGGCACAGGCGATCCTGAAGGCAAATTTGGTGGTTCAGGCCTGAAATGTGTCAGAATAATGGGACCATTGGATTTGATTGTATATTTATAGGTTGCAGGTGATAGCGGTGTGCTGAGACTTGTATTTTCCTTTAAGAAATGTACTGTTGTTAATTACTGAACACAAAACAATGCATTTCCATGGATTCCCTTGTCTACACAGCCATTGAACATCAATCAATAACGATCTGCCAGTGTTATTTCATATAGAACCAGTCCTGATCAAGCCAATAAAAGTAATTTCTATTTTATAAGCAATTATTTCATTTATCCGTTTGATAAAAAGTCATTTCTTGATACTGTATTAAGGTGCCCCAGCATTCCCTGACACCAGCAATCTCTTATCTTTGCATTGTGTTAATCTTTATAAAAAGTCATGAGAGCCTCTCAAGCACTTACACAGGAGCTATTGTTGGAATTTATAAGTGGAATCCCTGGGGGCATTCTAGAATTGTTCAATTCTATTGTCAGGGTATGAAGTATGGTCTTTTCTTCTCCTTCCTTTCACGCACATTGCAACTGGCTCCACTTGAGAAGGGGCGGCAAGGGTTAATGTTCTCTGTGGTGTGTACCTGTATATATTCTATGAACACTGAGGCCTGTTGCTTAGTAGTGGCAAAATAGGAGGCTCAGTCTCATTTTAACTTGCTGCAGTACAGTGTAAAAACACACCCAATAGAATCACTGGTCACAAATCGCACCCCTACAAAATGGAATGTTTTTTATGTGATCAAAATGACTGTATCCAACAAAATCGCATTCAAAGTTTTTTTTTTGCTGTACAGTATGTATTGTAAAGACAGTGCAAGTCAAACCAATGCATGAAATGAGATCTGTCTCAACATTGACTAAATGCTGAGATTAATTTGTGTTATTGAGTGCAGATTGATTGTGTGCTTCTACAGTGTAAGCTGGTTCAGAGGTTCCATCCATCCATGTATTGCAAAACACAATACAGCGGCATGCAGATGGCAGTAAGACATTGCGGTTAACCATTGAATTTTGATATCTGGTTAATGTTCATGAGCACACCACAGGCACTCGCTGTCAATGAGGCCCTTGGCTTGCCTCTCAAATCTCAGTGAGTGTTCTGACTAACGCATCTCTGCGTGCTTTCTGGGATCTAAGTGGGGTTTTGTTTTCTCCTAACATATTTAATCGCAGGTGGCTTTTTAAAAACAAATTGGTTTTTGTGTTTTAATAATTCAATATTACAAACCTTTTAAATTTAATAAGATTTTGAGAGAATAAAAGTACACTGTTGGTTTTAAGTAAGGTGAGTTTATCACCCATCGAACCAGTAGGGGAGACTGTTACTGCATCAGTGCTGGAAGTGACAAAGACCCTGCGTGTTCTGGCCTGTCCTGGAACTGTCTGACGCGGTGCTTCTGTTAAAGAGATGTCACTGCCAAGGACTTGATGTTTTATTTGAATACAGCTTTGTAACACACTAGAAAGCTCTAATGGTTGTTATTTCTGCCCTGTCCAAGTTTTTTATATGATTTGTGATCTGATGGCTGCAATTTTAATGCTTACAGCAGCTGCAAAAAGCATAACGAATTCCCAGAGGGTGGAGGAAAGTTAAAATAGACCACACATGCTCCTTCCATTAAGAACATATAACCGCTAAGTATTTGAAGGACATTTTAGCATGTGTTATGTATATAAAATGCAAATGCTTTAGGTTTTATCCTGTCCTATAAAAGGTTGAAGGTTTACCAGTTAAACCCTCATTAAATACCCCGCTTGCATGAAAAAGTAAATCCGCGGAGAGCTTCATTGTCCGGGATGTTTTGGCTCTATGCATCGTGTGCAGTGGTGTACTGTTACAGCCTTGTTGTTGCTCATCCCTATGCAGGAAGTCACATGTTTAAACCCTGCCTGAGGGGAGCCTTGACCTACTCCTCATCCAGGCCTGGCTTGCTGTCTTGGGAAGACGTCTCCCTTCAGAAAAGGCTCAACCTGATCTCTGTTCAGCTCTGGAGGATGAAACTCTTGTGCTCCCGAAAATCCCATAGCACTGATGTGTGTAATCCGACAACAAAAGTAAATGTGATGATGCAAAATGAATACAATAGTCTAATTTCCATTATCAAGGAGCTGCAGAACCCATTGCTCAAACCAATATAATATATATATGAGAGAGAGAGAGAGTTCAAAAACAGCTTTATATCTAAGAAGAATCTGGATCCAATAGTATATGCTTCAGTCACTAGAAATATTTCCTGAAGAGGAAAAGACACTGACAAACTGAAAACTCTTTTAATATTTCCGCCTTTAACAGTTAACATGGTAGAACTAGCTGGATAGACTGAAGTTGTTAATATATGTGTGTGTGTGTGCGCGTATGGGTGTGTTTATAATTTATAATTAAGATTCTTGGATTTACTAAAAAATTAATTATTTTAAAAACTAAGCATAAGTGCTGGTTGGTTGAGCCACACCATTCTATTTCTAGTTCCTAAAAATGACATTATTTCATAAAAAAAAATAGGAAGCATATGGGCTTTAGCTTAAGAAGTCACCCTGGAGGCATTTCATGTTTAAATGCTCAGTGCTTTCAGACCGGAGCAGTGGTATCTGATCATTGCTGCGCATTCATTTAGTGACCGAATATAATGACTTTTCTGTAATATTTTCTTTTTTTTTTTTCCATATGTCTTTGTTAAAGCTGCTGCTAAAAATAAATTGATGTCTGTTTTTTATTTTTTCAAAGCGCTGCTTAAACCATGAAATGCTTTAAACATTATCATAAACCCTAATTTATGTCAACAAATCAAACTCCACTAAATGCTGCTGGAATATGATCCCATATCAACAGCATTAGCAAAATTGGATTCAGTCGTCTGTAGAGAATGTGCAGATTTCCTCTCTGTTGCAGATGTTCTCTGTATCATTATAGACTGTACGTCAAGCTAAATTTGATGTGTTGGGGAAGTAGTAGGGGAACTGCATTTAACATTCTCACTTTGTTGCTGGCGGTGTTCCAGTGTACCAGTACTTTAAGTATTAGCACAGAATTAAGTACACAGCAGCCGTTATCTGCTAGATACAGTAACTGACCACAGAGACAGATCGGTAACCTACAGAACGACAAGGTCAATTGAATGCAGGTAATGACCGCTACAGAGGATTTTAGTGATGTTTGTACTGAGTGTACTGGAGCATGGTTAACTAGAGACCAGGTCCACGTGGTGTAACTGAAGAGAGCACAGGCAAAGGAACACTGTGGAGGAAAGAGTCTAACAGAGGTCAGGATTCACAACAGGCAGACCACACAAGACATGGAGACACAGTATCAGCAGCCAACATTCACTGGCACGATGGCCCTTTTAAAAATCTAAACTCTTTACTTCAGTTAATGAGTTGACACGGCTGTCGAGGTTTCAGATCTAAACTGCTGGGAAGGTTCATTCTAGACCCCTGAAGTCCAACTATAGTGCTTGCTTCTTGTTAGTGTTCTATTGCTTGCTTCTTGTTATTGCTTTAGTGCTTGCTTCTTGATAAACGCATGTGTTGGCAATCCGCAGTGTAACCTAATATCTCCACCTTGGACGGTTATACCTACTCTATCCTTTTTTATTATCAGCACTGTATCATTGTATTTCATATTTGAGTTTGTGGGAGGATCTCAGTTAATGAGGACTGGGAGGATTGAAAACCATAACTGGAATGTCCTCCAAACCTTTCTAATGATGCCTGGGTCGTTTCCAAACTCCACTACCCAAAAGTCTTTAAAAGTGTGTTGCAATTAAAAACAAGAGGGGAGCTCAATGCATGTGTGTTAGAGCTGTTAGCGTCGCAGTACTTGCACATTTAGTTATGCAAACAAATCTTTTTGCCAGCACGATAAACACTATGACTGTTGATTTCATCCAGTCTACCGGCAGCTATGGGAAGCAGATCTTAGAGGTAAAAGAACGGTAGAAATGTATTACAATGGCTCCCTGATAATCCCACACCACCACGTTACTCATGGTCACCTTTGCAAGGTTAAAGTCTGCTTCTTGACAAGACTCCCATGTTTTTCTTCTGGCAGTAACCCAAATAGCAAACTGACAACCGGGTGTCAGGGGACCTGACTTGTGCCCAGCACTCTCTCCAGTCTGCATTGGACTGAATCGGTAGCAGTCAGATATTGACTGGCAGGTGGCAGGGCTGACACTGGGAAATAATTTGCGTGGGCCTCTGGTGATGTGCATACCTGCTAACCCTTTCTCCCCATTTCCTGTTTCATTTGGACTCCCTCCAGTATCACTCAACCCCCCCCCCCTTCTTCCTCTAATTTAAGGAAGTAATAATAGGAAATTACAAGTGTAAAATGAAATGCTTGCTTCGCCAGTTTAATTGGAAAACTGGAGTTCCGACTGTTGGCCGGACGTCTTCAGAGTGTTAATGTTGTTTTGTAGAAAAATAAAAAGCCAGGTGTCTGCCTGTCAGTTTTGTAACGAGTGCTGGAGTAATACGTCTGTACCTGTAATCTGTTCCAAGTATTCAGAAACTAAAACCTGGCTCTTATTCAGGGTACTGTTAATATTTTTTTTGTTGCGTAAACCGAAATAATATTCTCATCTTTCGTTTCCAGTCTAGAAGAGAAATATCCCAGTCTGTTTGTCACTTCATATTTTTTCCCCCTAGAGCCGGATGTTGGCTCTCTTCTGCACTTCCAGAGCTGAAGAGCAGGATTAGGGGTGAGTCATGATGCTAGGTTTTTTTTTTTTTTGTATTTGTTAGTCTATTTACTCGCACCATTAGTTAAAAAACAGAACACGGAACGACCAAAAACAGTTGTCCAGTTGCCATGAACGTTAGTTAATGCCACAATTAACTACTATACATCCTGCAAATATGCTTAATAACACCGATACAATAGGATAGTATGAGGCAATGGGCCATATTTTCATAGTGTTTACTCCAGTCTTTAATTCCATAGAACTAGAACTAAATATTCAAGTAATGAAACCCAAGTTCTCTTCAGCACACACGCACAGGGTTTGTTTCTCATTTTGTAACACAGTTTACACAATTTATTTTTTCTCCTTTTCAAAAAAAAAATAAAAATAGGCGTTAACGATTGGAGGAAACACTTTAAAATATGTCCCTGTGTGAATTTATTAATTAATATAATAAAGAAAAAATCGTGGTGTACCTTATGGGGACAGTGGTTTGAGAATTTCATAACCTCCTACCTCTGTTGCCATAACAGCGGGCTTAACTGTTCGGTTTCTAAAATGACAAAAGGGGCTGTAAAAAAACTGGAAAGTAAGCAAGGCCTGTTTTCTGGCGCGGTTCAGCGCACAGAAGGCTTAAACTATGTAATATTATGGTACACAGAAATCTCACCAATTCATATTTCAGTAGCCAAAGCCTTGGAAGGTATAAGCTGTGAACAGTGGCTACGCACATTTTCACCATCTCCTGTGGAAACATCTGCAACTGTTTCAAAACTGAACATGGCTTTGTTAGTTTCCTGTTCAGCATTGCACAGTTAAATGGTGGAGTGTTTCATTATTGTATACACTCTGAAAGCATTGTAAAAAGAAAGCATCTTTTTAAAGACATCTGTACTCTTTGTAATTGGACAGTCATAAAGCAGGGGTCTTGTCATAAGATGACATCCTTTTCTAAATAAATAAAGGGATTTTACTACATCTTTGTTTCAGTGGAGTTTTAAAAAAATCAAATACCCAAGCCAATAAAATATTTCAAAACTAGAAGCCAACAACCTGGATGCACAAGGAATTTACTGCAGTGAATTAAAGGGCTCTTGGCCCACTTTGTTTTGCACACAGCAGAGCTGATTAAGGACAGTCGAGCTTTGGAAATGCGAATTCCTAAAAAAAAAAAGCTGTGTACACAGAATGATTCACGTAATTAAACTTGTAAAACAAAGCCCTTGTTTATTTCTCTATATCTGAAATATGTAGGGCCTGATTTTTATCTTAGCCTTTTACACAATTTTTCCATTTCTAATTTTTTTTGTTTGTTTGTTTAAGACAAATAACTTAGCCTTGCAAAACATTTAAGGACATACTAATGTGCCAGGATGCTGCTTACCATCACAGTATTACATTTATTTATTTATTTTAATTGCGCAAATTACATTTTGAAATGGTCTAAACCAGCATAGGGGGCTGCATACAATACCCAGCATGTTTGCATTATAGTGTGCTCGGCTCTAGCAGACCACAAGAGGGCACTAGACTCAAGGCAAAATGTAACCATAGTGTATTAGGAGCTGGAAAGAATGGGTAGGTTATATATAGCAGTGCTGCTCTATTAGGTTCACATAGTTTGATGGGGCTCTCTTTAACCCCTGGTTAATTTGTCAAGTTGTATCTCTTTGGTCAGATGTTTGGAATTATAAAATGCGTTTTCTTATCCAGACCCTTTTATAGCTTGTAGAACAAGCAGTAGAGGACGTTATCTCCTTATCAAAACGCAGCTGATACAGGTACTGAACCAAGACTCCCATTGCACAGCAGATGGATCCGTTCCTGGTTTCACTGTGAGCTGAATAAGACACACCTGAGCTTGTTTCTTATACACTGGGGCTAATCAAGCTCGTAGTAAAGCCTGGAATGGTTGAAACTGCTATGCAATCGGAGTATTATTTCCATCCCTTTTAATGGTTTTTGCCCAAACTTTCTAGAGGTGCAACAGAACTCGGGATTCCAGTCATGTTGTGAATGTGTTTGACAGGACCGTGTGCTCCCTGTGAGTTTTCTGATTCGTGTTCTTTTCAAATGCTGACATGCCACAAGGATACAATTAGAATGTGCATTTAGCAAATGACAGGTTATGCTGAAGCCACCCATCTGCTTCCAGGCAAAGTATTTTAGAGCTATGGGAACAACCAACCTTGGTGTTTTTGTTTCTAAGCAGGCAGGATTATCTGTACTGGGAGAATTATTTTACATACTGCATCAAGGCACATTGTTCTGCTTCAGACCTTACCAACAACCTTTGCAGTATAATTACTTATCCCTTTTAAGGTGGGGACAAAATATTAAATTGCTCTGTTTATTTGCATTTTTGTTTCTGGTGCTCTTGTTTAGTGAAAGATTTATTGTAGCACCCTTGGCATTTGCATATTTTATTATTGCAAAGGTTGTTGGACAAATATTGGATTTCAAGTGCCTGTTTTCTTTGTCTGAGTGTAAGTGCTTGTGACAGCATGTATGAAATATGATGGTTCCATGCTTTTTATCTATGCCTTGGCCGGGTGTGAGCGAGATATAGAACATATGGCCAAGCCAGGTGACTCTTTGTTGGTTGTGCTAGTCTGCGTGCTCTGCTTAAATTACAGGGATTGGAAAGAATGGGGGAGTGTGGAAAAACCTGCTTAACTTTTCATGTACACTAGTGCTTTCATTGGATCAGCAAAATAAATGCTTAGACATTTGGACAGTACAGATGGACCAGTTTGCTATGTCTTGCAGCTCATATTTTCCAGGCAGCCACTGAGGTTTAATTAAGATAATTTTATACACGTGCTGAGCTTTATAAATGAAGCTAATGATTGAAGTACTGTACTACAGTCAATATACCTGTATGATTATTATTCAGACTGAATTATGTTGGCAGTGTTGCTTTTTTCTTGACAATGCTTTTACTGGATTGGATTTCTGCTGCTGCTCGTGTAGATTCACAAGGGACATTTTCAATGTTTAATAAAATAAAAAGCTATCCCAGTGAAGTTGCACAGATATGCATGACTGTCAGCCAGTTTTAAACATACAGTACTGCTTGAGGCAGTCAGTCCATGCGGTCTCCCCGGTCGTTCAGCATGCTCCAGCTATACATTGTTTTAATGAGGTCAGCCACTTGTTTTCAGGAGTGATGTCACCTTCTGACCCTCAGGGCTGACCTGATGCATGTTGAAATTCAGTAACAAACCGGACTGTTATTATAAAGAACACCTACAAACTAGAAACCTGAAATAAAATCTACAAAATGTTTTGTCATTTATAGACGCTCTGGACAGTTGTGTTCCCCATGCCTGATATTTTGTGCAACTTCTTGACAAAAAAAATAGGTTAATGGTGAATTAAATTACCCCTACAAAGGCAAAAGTAACTTGGAGACATCAAAAGAGTTTGGCTGTTTAGTTTCGTTTTGAAAGCCGCGCTGTGCAGTCATGGTCAGTATTGCACTAAAGGGGTCTGCTTTCTGTCCCGTATACTTTATCAAACCTGGTTTGTGTAAATTTCCCACAGGCATAACCCTGCTTCCCACTGCAGTCTGTAGTTGCAATAACCAAGCAGTGTTCTAGCACATGCCCACAACCATAAAGGTACAAAGGGAACCCAGCTAGATAACCCTCCTGGCCTGCCTGACTGTTTTTCCCCATCGTGCACCCCCTTCATCTAGGCTGCAAGTTCCTCACAGCATTCCCGTTGCCTATTGAAATGTCTACAGTGTAGAAGTGGGTCAGTTTCTCTTCCGAATCCCCAGTCTTTCTTTCCATTTTATTAATGGTAACTGCATCCTCAGGCTGGTGTTTAATTGACCCATTTCCTGTCTAGGAGAGGCCTGCTCGAATTGAATTGGCTTTCTTTCTTCTTTGAAACATACCTCTTACTGAGTGTAAGAAGGCCTGCGATTGGCTCAAGAAGTATAAGATTTCTTAATATCTTTTAATGTAGTGAACTGTATGATAACAAATCTCAATACACTGTACTAGTATTGATAAATAACAATGGTGTGTTAATTAAAATAGCAAGTATGGGGTTATCTCCTACAACCACTTCATTATTGTTAATCACTGCTGTTGAAAGATTATTGTAAATGGCAATAAAAAAGCAAAGATAATGCAACAGCTTTCAGTACTTTCCATGAAGAACTGCATACTACTTTAAGACCAGTAGATGGTGGTGGTGGCACATGTCTTTTCAGATTGAAGCTTGTTCCAGCCTACACCATTCTGTGCAGATTGGAAATGCACGGTGACACTATCACAGTGCCCTTCGAGTTTTTATTCGGATCACTTTGTTCGTAACGCCTTGAAACCTACGTCATTTATACAGGTTTACGTCGGCTGCCGTTTTGTACATGTTTACGTGCAGTTAGTGTACGATTTATGAAATTAAGTGATCTGTTTTGAACACAAACTAAACGGAGCATTTAAGAGAGCCGCAGACCATGTGGACAATGTGTAAAAACCCTGTTTGATTCTGTTTGATCAGCTCTAAGCATGGCACTGATTTCATTACACGGACAGTGAACTGCTCATAAGCAAAGTGTTACAGGGTCATAAATCTGCCACATCCCGTGAACCGTGTCAAATGGAAAGAGAGAGGAAATGAATGATAGCTGTGAAGGGGGCTATTGCCATTAGGAGCTGGTCAGCGCAAGTTTGGCTGCCCTTGACAGGTGTGGGAGGTGTCTAAACTCTTTCCCTATTGCTCACTTGCATGGAAAGATTAAGAGTAGCCCCTGGCTCTGCTGGATCCTAACCAGGTTCAAAGCCTGCATTGATGTTGCTTCGTAATTGTTGAGAGGAGGTGGGGTGACCTCCTGATCTTTCATAGCATAGTCCTGACGACTCATCGCTGGAAACGTGTTGACTCACCGAACCTTATCCCATTACTTCAAGCTTTCCACCGTGCAGGGAATCCACACTCCCAGTGGGTCCCCTGATTGCTTTCCCTCCCCAGGGTCCGCCGGCTGCAGAGCGATTTCTTGGAAGATGTTATGTTTTTCTCTAAGCGTGAAGCAATTAGTGGTGCCAGCTTATTAAATATAAGCATGTACTGTCTGACCTTTTCTACGCATACACGTCGGTGTGTGATGCTGATGCACTTTTATAGGAAACCAGCCAGACTTTACTGCTGCCACAACAGTGCTGTAGTGGGATTAGTGCCTTATCTGTCATACATATGCACACTTAACAGATGGAAGCAAAGCGTAAACCAAGACTGATGAAATTCAGAATCCAAAAATATAGCATTGCACGTCCCCGCGTGTTGCTACATGTTTAAATAACGTAGTACCTGTGTTTCTTTTTCATTGTTAACATCCTGACAACGTTTCACACTTATAACTTTGAAAGTGTTTCAAAGCTCTTTTCAAAATGGCCGCTGTTGACTCCCCGAACCTTATCCCATTACTGCAGGCTTTACTCTGTGCAGAGAATCCAAACTCTCAATGGGTCTCCTGCATGCTTTCCCTCCCTGCTACTTACTCGTTAAGAGTCTCAAAAAAAAAAAAAGAAAAACCTTCAGGTTTTCACATTCCGTTCAGCTGTAACTGTGCACCAAGATACTGTAACAAGTTAACGAATCGGGTAAACCCCTAGCTTTTTATCTAATTATGAAATCCTGATTCTCCCGAGGGAGCGCAAAGATAAGGGCTCCCTGTGCAACCCCAGTCAGGATCCTCAGCTACAGAGTTCTCCATTGCATTACTTAGTAGAGCTTTTACTGGGACCCATTCAAACATGTTTATTTTACCCCACGTGCAGTACTGTAATTGCAGAACCGCAAACCAGTAAGCAGTTTATTTACACACGGCATGCATGTGGAACATGCTCATGGGACTCTAGATGCCTCTAGAATGCGTGATGTACAGTAACAGGTCAAATACCACACTTTGGGGTAAAGCCTGCAGTAAATGTTGAGGATGTTGACTCGCTGATGTTTAATTACGAAGCGTGAACAATTGAAACCCAATCCCAGATCTGCATGCCGGTTCTTTGTTTTGTTGCTGCTGATGCGGCTGTGCTGAAAGGATAGCACCGAGGAACCAACAAGGCTTACCAAGGAGTTTACAGTACAGAGGTTGGGTTACCAGGATTCATTAGGGTTAGTCTTCAGTGTCTCTGTAAGACCTTCTGTCTCTGCCTTAGACTGGCCTGCATGCACGCGCGCGCACACACACAGAGGAATGGAGCAAAAGCTTTCATAGCACTTCTACACATTTTGTTGTGTCCCCGCAAGAACCTCAAGGATGGAGCCCTTCTCTCAGGCTGATGCACTTGGAGTTTTAGAATCTTGAAACTGTTGCAATTAGTTTAAAGTGACTTAAAGGTCACTTTAAAAAAAAAAAAAAAAAAAAAGGCCATGTATAATACATAGGTCAATCTTATTTATTTATTCAGTCCTTTTGATGTCTGTATGCTGATTTATGTTTTGAACCACACACGGTTTTGCTGTGTTTTTTGTTTCTTCATGATTGTGTTTTTTTTCCAATTGTTTTCCAGGATCCCCTTGTAAATGAGGCCTCGGTCTCAAAGGGCAAATAAGTAAATAAACACAGGAACTCAAAGGAAAGATAAATCTGTGTGTTGACTGGGATTACGTTGGTTGAATCTGCACCTACTAAAATATTTACTTGATCTTCTCCCCAGACGGGTTGGTTTTGACTCTTTAGTTTTCCTTTCATGCTTGCTTCTCCTCTCCCGTCACAGAGTCTGTATTTTGCCTTGGAAACACGGCTGGGTCCTTCCCTTTCTTGTGTGTCTCTCTGATGCGTGAGATACTGACCCGTGCTTCTCCCTCAGTTTTCACTTTCACTGCATGTCTTTGTTGACGGGTCGTCCCGAGGCTAGTCTCTCTTGTTCAGAGCTCAGCTGCCCGTGGTTTGACTTGAAATCTCTTTGGCATCTTCCCCCTGGTTACCAGTTCGAGATCGATTGTTGAAATTCTGCTGCTCACCTACAAAGCCGTGAAGGGCCCTAGGCTGCTTTATCTGCACCCCATCACCCCAGACCAGCGCCTGCTGTGCTACTCAAGAACCACTGTGCTCAACAACCCCCCCCACCCCACTGCAGAGCTGAATTCCTAAAGATGCAAAGCACACAGGTGTGATATTCTGGATTCTGTCCGGGAGTTTCAGATTGCATCTTCAAACCCTTTCCCCCCCTTGCAGTACATTCCTACGTCCACATGGTATTTTGAGTTGATTTCACATCCGATTTCACTCATGTCTGAGATGACTTGCATCCAACAGTGCTGGGATGAGTTGACTGGTACCCTTTTTAAAGTGTACAAAATGCATGCAGTAAAAAAAATAAAAGTAGACTACCAAGAATTTTAGTTATGCATGTGTTTTTTTTTTTTTTTAATTATATATTCCATATGATATACGTATATATTGTACAGCTTTATAAGACCTCCCTGGTTCTCTGGACAGTATACAGCACCTAGCCCTTTGTGTGCAAGGTCTTCATATGCGTTAGTGTTAAAGACTCTCAAGTTGTTTGTAGTAGTCAGTACGGACTTCAACTAGGGCTGTTAACAGAGCGTCAGGATATAAGAGGAATTGTACCTCAATATTACAAGCTAGTTTGTCGTATTTTACATAAATGGGATATTAGTCTTTGGGGTCTGGCAGTGAGAGTGATCTACAATTAGGCTGCAGTGAAATGTATATGAATGGACGGGAAACGGTGAAGTTACCCATGTAGGTTAAGAGCAAATGCCTGCGGGTGTCCCAGCAGTGAGCACTTGCATTGGATTTGTGGATGGTAGGATTCCTGTATGTGTCAGTGTGCAAGAAATGCAATGGCTTCTCTATACACAAACCTTCACTTCTATGTGGCATTTTAAATAATGTATTTTCAAAATCTGTAAAAAGGAAAAAAAAAAAACACTGATACGCTCAAGCCACGTACGCACACACCTGTAACGCAGACTCGCGTGTGCCGTCACATACACACACTTACGCATGTGCACACGTTCAGGCAGTCCCTGAAGGATTTTTCGTCATCCTCCTTCCTATAGCCATTGAGGTTCGGAGTATGTCTTTTACCCTCCCACCTCTAATCTAGCTTGAAGTCATGAATAGGCATCTTCAAATGATGGCGGCATGGAAGTGGGTCCCCTGTTATGTGCGTGTTGCTCTTTGATCCACATGTATGATTGGTCTCTTCAGGTATGACCTTGGAACTAGTTTCCCTTGTAAGTGTTTACTGGTGGCCTGGGCTAAGATGAGGAAAGCAGACATTATATTCTGAGCCAACACAGCTAAGCTTCCTGGTAAGTTTACTGCATGGGCTTCCTCCCTGAGGAGGATTTAGGGATGCCTACTTTAACTTGTATACTGAGACATTTGTATTCAGCCATCTGGCTTTGCTAGGCACTAAATAAACAAAAACATAAATACTGTGGAACAGACATAGTATGATATCTCTCAGTGCTTCATCAGCAGACCTTGCATATGTTCACCAAAGTAAAAATAAACCTGCATGAGGCACGACGCGTTCAGAACTTGAATTGGCAAGTAATCATTTCAAACATGAGCTTTCATAGAGTGTGAAGAAGTGCAACCCCCTGTGTAATTAATGAGAATCAATGAGATTCAGAAACGCAATAATTAAGATAAAATTGAATGTCTCCATTTCATAGCCCAATGAAATGGATGACACTAATTCCATGCTTTTTTTTTAAAAAAAAAACACACATTTATGCATTAATCTGAATCATTGGAAAATTAATGAATTCATTAAAATGCTATAAGCATGTTAATATGGTGCTTTATTTAAAACAGTTTTAAGGCTTGGAAGTTTTTTTTTTTTTTTTTTTTTTTTTTTTTTAAAGCATACGATATAACAATGTTACATTTAAAAAAAATGGCAGAATACAAATCTGTTTCAGCACTGAAAAAATTGTATTCACATAAGCCTTTTCTCACTGACCTCACTTGCTTGGGTTCAGAAATAAAGGATGAGGCAAATGTTAATAGCTGGAGCAATTAGTCCCATCCCTGAAGGCTGTCTCTGAGCGTGCTAGGAAGGGGTTAAAGGAAGGTTGTGGCTCGGTGCTATTAGATATTTGACAGGGTAGAACCTCAGGGCACCCCCAGGATATGAACACTGCTGGGGGCGGTGGGGAGCGGGAGGGGTGCGTTACTTGCTTCCTGCCTGAAGTTTTAATCTGCGGAGAGAGTGCCAAGAACACCACCATTCCACTTTATCTTATTATACACAATGCCTCATTGTTAGAGAAATCGCATTATCTTTCTGGCCACGTTGTCCGTGACTCTTGCATTTACGATGCTCTCTGCCTGCTTAGAGAAAGCATCTTTTTTTAAAGCGCCTGGGTCGTCCTTCATTATGGGAACCTTGTGTTTTTTTTTAATATAACATGCCTCTTTATACAGTAGAACCATGTATTTGGGTTTGCATCTCCTCATTGGTCGACTTGTTTAGATTGCAGTGTCCTTTATGTGACCTCCGCCTGGATCAATACTCCTTAAATTTTAATCTTGCTCTTTTGTCTGTTTTCTGCCTCATTTGAGGTGGAAACCAGATCATTTGGAGAGTTTAACCAGATTATTTTGTCGGGAAGCTGAGGACGGTGCTGTTAGCCTTCTCTTTGATGCAGTGCATAAAGAACAGGAAATAGAATAAAACATTTACTCTAAAGTATCCAGTAACAAATAAGCAATACCTTCTTATACGTGAAAGCATTTGGCAAATACTACTTGCATGTTCGTTCACAAATAAGAGGACAAAAAATGGACTTCTATTGGCATTTTCATCTTGTAGCGTGTTATTTACAACAATGACCAAAAACTGGAGTTCTCTGTTCTTTATTGTGGCACAGCAAGCTCTCGCTAATACAAATCTTTTGGGACTCGACTCTCTTGAACAGTTACCACACAATTATGATATTGAAGTTCTGAAGCTGCTGTAAGCTAGCAAGTCACATTATCGATTGGTTCTGACTGTAGCTCAGTTTGGACCACCGTGGTTCGGATACTGTACAGTACCCGAGATGAGGCTTGGTTTAGCCCTGCAGCCCTTCTGTCTGGAGGTATGGTGCAGGCTACAAAAGGGAGGCTCCCTCAAACTTGGGTATTGCCTCCTCTTAGCTGACCCACAATTATACAGGGCCTTTATCATTGCACAAACTCCCCTGCAGAAGGAATGACACAGGCACACATGCTGAGGTTCAATGGTGGTGATTCATTTACCATTATACATTTTCTCTTTTTTTTTTTTTGATTACTCAGTGGGGGGGGAAAGCCATTGCTGTGCTAAACACACTTCAAAGCACTTAAGGAGCAATTTGGTACGAATATGAAATATTAAAACTCAGAACTTTTAAAGTGCCCCTGTGACTGTAATACAGCACTAAAACACGTCTACTCTCCAGGTACTGATCAGCTGGTAGACAGGGAACCCCTGCAACACACTGGCCCTCCTTATACATCAGTAAGTAATTCCACATTCACTGAGGGCAGAGTGTTGCAGGGGGACAGGTTAATGGTTACACTCTGGTGTACTAGCTGTTTCTCAGGAGCAGGTTAAAATAGCTCCCTAGTTAATGCAGTGTGATCGGTTTGGTTTTCTGATGAATGGTAAAAGTGACTCGTTGTTTATCTCCAGATTGGTTAGTGTAGGCAGTCGAGAGCAGGCTTCCCCGCACGCTCCCACGCAGCTGGACTTCAAAGGCACTGAATAATACACCGCTCTCTCTAAACCGACTCGTTTTCCATTCCGTAGTTTCGATTGTTACTGCATTGTTGCTGTTCACTGTTTTCCAGACACACACGGTAGTTTCATTTTCAGAATGCTTAAGGATTCCCCAACGTGGGACTCCCACGAGTGGGTTTAGTGTTACCCAGAACAGAGCGTTACCACCAAGAAGTGGGAACAAACGTTTAGGGCACTCCGTTGCAGGGGGAGCTCTTTTATGCAAACACGATGTGTATTAATTGCATCACATACTTTAGTGTTCAGCTGGCACAGTGGCAATACCTTGAGGACCTGTGAACACACTCCACAAACTACATACGGGACCTTGCATCTGGATATGCAGCAGGTATAACAAGGAAACCTGGAAACACAGGTAATGCACAGCACAGCACAGTAAGATGAACAATGCACTACTACATTTAAGCCTTGCTCTCAAGAAACCACATTTGAGGTGAGGGGACAGGCTACAGCTAAGCAACAGATCAAATAAACCATAGCTCACTCCCCCCTCACTGCAAAGTAGCAGCCCTCTCTGTCGACCCCCCCCCCCCCCCCCCCCAAAACAACATATCTGTTCTAGATCCTACTTTTGGGATCCCATGAGAGACACTTTCTTAAATAAATCACTAAGGGAAGATACTGTATGGGGAATGAA
Organism: Polyodon spathula; assembly: GCF_017654505.1. Lineage (NCBI taxonomy): Eukaryota > Metazoa > Chordata > Actinopteri > Acipenseriformes > Polyodontidae > Polyodon > Polyodon spathula. The sequence goes on along the minus strand of NC_054549.1, from coordinate 5,959,896 downwards.
CTGCTGACCGCTCTCTTAGCAAGCCAAGACCGGAGCTAAACAACCCGCTGAGGAAAGACTCTTCCCAGCCCAGCTTTGAAAGGCTTTATGTCACATAGCTTCTAGTTCGTTCTGACCCAGTTTCCCCTCTATTTCGGTTAGAAGTCCTTCTTCAAACATAGCAACACTTCTAAAAGTTTGCTGTGTGGTTTTCCCAAGGTTATACTATGCACTTTGTCATCCCTTGTTTTCCATTTTTATTAATAATCACTGTCGAAACCCAGGATCAGTATTACCTGTCCGGTGTCTCGCTGTTCTCCTCATCGTTCTGCAATGCTGACGCTCCCTTGCACTTTCACGCATGCAAACAGGGGCTGCAATTTAAAGGAGGATAAAAGCGTTTCTTGTTGTGTGTGTGTTTTTTTTTTTAAAACCCTGTCATAAAGCTAAGCAGCAGCAGAGCCCTTGCAGGAAATGCGTCATGGTGATAACTGTAAGCAGATGTCGGGTTGGTGGGGTTTGTGGGGATTCTCGAAGCGGAACATGCTCGTCAAAGGAAAAAAATAAAAAATAGAGAATTATCAAAGCCATCTCTTGTTTTGCTAGTGATTGATCGCCCAACAGTGGCTTAGACTCGCCTCTGCGATTAAGTTCTGACTGAAACTGAGAAAGTGCTGGAGGCAGGTTGCCTTGGTAACTAGAACTGGAAAAACAGCCGTCCTCTGGCAGGGAATACGTAGCAACGTATCTTTTAATTATTTACTGCTTTTAATTTACAAATGTTCTAAGCTGCTGCTGCTTCCCTTCTGGCTGTGAATAGGAGTGTGAATGAAGATTGTTTGTTTTTTAAACCTGCAGTTTTGCTCGCGCAGTTCCAGGTAATTCAGAGAGAGCTGCTGTAATGAGCAGCGTGGGGAGCTTTGGAGAGGCGGTGTTTACAGCATCTCTTTCTCACACACTCATATCTCGGGAGACCCAAGTTCCAATCTGCCTACGGTCAGAATTGAAAGCAGTTTGGTTTCCGCACCGAATTTGGCACGGTTTTGTGAACAGTGGCTCGGGATTCAACAAGCCTGGGAATGAACTGCCCTCTTAACCCAGCCCAAGGTGGTCCCCGTTCCGCCCCCTTCCCAAAGAGTGTGGGAAACTTGGGTACTGCGTCTGCCAACGCTGCATCTGCCCTCTGTCCAAGACTGTCTGACCATTTTCTTTTTTGGGTTTTGGGGGGGGGGGTGCAGTCCAAATTTTTTTGTTTCTGCCAGGGACTGCATTTTTTGTTTTTTAATCTGCATTGTTTTCCAGTGCACTTACAAGGCAGGAGACGGCACTCAGACAAGACTTTGAGCTACAATGATTTCTCTGTGGGCAGCAGATTATAGCTAAAAACGCTTGCACACATAATTGGGTCCAGTTTAAAACAAAACCTATACTGTTAGGGATATTCTTGTTCTTGCAACGTTGGATTTTGCATCCTCTGATTTATCTGACAAGGCTCCTCCATGGCATAAGTAATTAAGAGGAGATTTGGTCAAATAGACTGTTGATTAGGCTAATGGCTTAATCAGAGTTATTTGTATACTTGAGCCTGCAGGAAGATTAAATAGTCTTTCGCTGTTAAGAATTCAATTTGTACAACTCCAGTCCACTCTGACATTTTCAATATTCCCTGTTCTGTGGTTAACAGTGACCCCCGCTGGAGTAGGAGGGCCGTGGCACCTGAGTTAACGCCCAGCCCAGCCCCTCCTAAGCATTATTGAGTTCCTTAAACAGAATGTTCATCACTAGTTTTCTAGCAAGGCCTCGCCTTCACAGCAATAGTCTGTAAAGAGTTGATCACAACAACAACAAAAAACCCCTGCAGCAGTTTGCCTTCTCTCCCTGTCACAAGCTGACAGCACAACTTTTCAAACAGAATATGGGAACCCCTATATCCAAAACCAGAATGTATGTGAAAATAGTTCCAGTAAGAATTTAATGCGAGGGCGTGCAGTGTCAGAATGCTTCAATGTATTGCACGCCTACAGTCCCGTTCACATTGCCTATGTACAAGTGCTAAGGACCATTTTTACTAAGTCTGTGTTTCCCTTTGCTGCATTTGCTTTTCCTAAAAGTCAAAAGAAACGGTTAACGTTGCAAAGCCAGAAATCAACAAAAGCTTTGTACTAGAGCAAAAGCTCAACTAGATAGGACACATTGTGTGGCGTAAAAAACACGCTTTGCCCTTATTTATTCCTTATTCCTTGGCTGTTTTGCCATTTCTTACAGTGCTGAGTAGCCAAACTTAATTTGGTCAAGACTAGGCACAGTTTTATGATCACGCCTGTATTTTGCTGCACTGTTTTTAAGGTCACAAGACTTAAAAGCGCAGACAACTGTTCTCCACTGTCTGTCTGAGCATGTCACAGTTCTTAAGGCATTGCCTTGAATCTGGGGAATAGCCTGTTTTGTAAGCCTGGGGAGAATTAGGTGACGGTTCAGAGTCATTTTAAACAGGGGCGGCCTGTAACTCCAGCTGGTTGTCTGGGTGCAGTACTGTTTTATAAAACGTGATCAGTGACGAATCGTAGCCTAGAAACAGGGCTGGAGGTGCCAATGACACAGGGAACGTTCACCTGCCAGGTTGCTGTTGATTTGCAGATCTGCCTCTTGCTAAAGTGGAAGGCGAATGAAAGTCTTCAAGTTGTCTTTGAATGAAGAAACAGTCATATTTCAGTTTGTGAAATTCTGTCTTTTTTTTTTTTTTGTTTGGATAACTTTTCCATTTTGAGACTAAGCTAGGCAGGGCTAGTCCCTTAAGTCCCTGCAGACAGACAGACAGAGGCTCAGGGCCCGTGGGTGTGAAGTAGAGCAAAGGTCTGCCACTAGCTTCTTCACTCAGACAGTAACAGCACAAGATCTGTCACAGGGCTGGAATTCATAGGAATTCTCCTCCTTCTTAATGGAGCGTGCTAGAGCTTCCTCCCTCACACTCCCCTCCCAGGATACTGACCAGTCCATACAGAGGACCCTAAACATGGGCCCTGGACAAACTGAAGTGTAAGGATAGCATGCTTCACTGCAGATTGGCATTCATTAGATTTCAGTTTGCAGTGTAGATACACTGCACTCAGATTGCACTTACAAAGGATGGATGCCTGTGTGTAAAGATAACTGTGCAAGACTGTCCCGTTGTGTTGTGTGCCTACGTGCCACAACTTGTGCTTGACCAGTATATTGTGCTAGAAGGTAATGAATGAACTTGTGGGTATTTAAAGAACATTATTAAAAACCTAAGCAATGCTAAAGTAAATCGACAAACAACTAAAACAAAGCATGCCTCATTGCCCTATAATTATAAGCTTTATGATGAAGTAAAAGAGGCTTCCTGTAGAGGGCAGTAGCAACAATGGCCGATTTTAAGATCTGTGTGGACTTAACTACAGTACTTTCTATCTGTACAACTCCTCAGATGCTGGATGTGTGCTATTGATGCTATTCACGTGAATGATCTATTGTAACTTGGTAGACTTTGGGATCTTGTAAAATGAGAGGTTAAACTAAACTCGGATGTCCTGTCGCACAATCCATTTCAGTATTTTAACTGACTTTGTTATTACAGGGTGGTTAAAGTAATTTTTTTCTTCCTGAAAAAAGCAATTTAACTGCACGTTTTCCAAGTCTGTTGGGTGCCAAATGTATAAACGTTAAAGTTGAGCATACTGCAGAGAGACGTGTGCAGGTTATATAGTCTTATAAATGCTCTAGAATGGATCCTGATATACAGATTTGAAAATAAATTAATTAAATGCTGTTCTTGTATTCCTCTACATCTCGGCGGTTTGGAAGCTGGTTGTCTATTCTACTGCTGCTGGAGCTCCCCCCCCACCCTCCAGCATGATGAATGCGCCTGTCCGCTCTGTAGAACTGGAGGACAGCCTGTCCAGGAGAATTGCTTTCCGTCTCGCATCTAGGGTGAGCCGACCCCAAGCATAACCTCCCAGTGCAAAAGCAGCTGTACTAACCACTGTTCCATTTGGATGCTTTGAAACATATATTTGATTTAGAAATCAGAAAGAGTGAGGTGCACTTTATAACCTTGTCTACAAAATAAAAATTCTCTTTATCTGCGGTGACTGTTGGAATCTACTATAATATAATCTGGTTCTGAAGAGAACTGCTGCAGTTCTATGGCAGGTGCACTCAGAGCTTTACAAGCATGTGACCAGAAGAGATCTGTCTCTTAAAAGGAATGCTGGCCTGCTGTACTGTTGCCTCCTGAAGGAAGAATGCCACGATCTGTTAGCATCGGTGTATTCCTGCATGATAAAATGATCCTGTCGCTTACTGTCCACGTAAATATATGGCTGAGATGGTTTTGCCTATTTTGTATAGAAAATACTAAAATGCTGAAACACAATTCAGTGATAAACATTTCAACTAGGAGTCTTGCAGCACTAACCAGAGATTAAGATAGATTAGCATAAGCATAACCCTTAAACAAACCCTGGTCTGCTTAAGCTGCAATGCAAAGCATGGAGCGACGCTCTCTTGAGATCAGGCCTGCCTTTCGATCTGTGCACACGTTTTGTGATTTTGAAAAGCTTCTCAGATGCCAGCACTGGTGCCTCGCAGGCGTGTCAGGAGTTCAGTAACACCACATCTTTTGAAGTTAATTTGGCTTTAGAGCAGGGTAACCACCTAGGTAACAAAGCAATGCAGTATTTTCTGATGGAATCCACTGTCAAGTGAACCCTGTTTGTAAAGTTGTGGTGTTCACACTTGCGCAGGTTCAGCAGGCTGTATTTAGAAGACTGGCTAGTCAGCTTTTATGTGAACCAGTGACCTCCACTGTCCTCCTGTAGCTGCCTACAACTTATTTTGATGTTACCCAGGGTGCGTGGGGTGATCTGCAAGCTGACAGCTTGGAATTTTATTTTTTAGTCTCCAAATTACATTTTGTAGATTTTAGTGTGGGGTGGTGGGGGCGAGGGAGGGAGAAAAGTGGCCTAAATATTGCAGGAAAAAAATCAATGATTTGCTTGAGGGTATATTGTAGTTCAGATTAAGGTGATGCCTTGTCAATCAAACGTTCAGGGCTGCAGAAACAGAATTTCCAAGAGGTGAAAGTGGAACATGGAACAGAAACAGCTGAACAGAATTATTCGGCTGGCTACCGCTGAACCCTTCAAAAAGGAATAGGTCTTTATTTTCGGTGGACACGGTACTGTGTGTGCAGTACATAGTTAAAAATCTGTACCTTGTTAGTTCAGGGATTGTCCCAGGGGGTTTAGCCCAGGCAACACACTCCTGTCTTCCATCTAAATTTCTCTCCAAATGCTCCAGGGTTGTTCTTTCTTATCTGCTAGTAATTGGGCAGTGCAGCTGCACATGGATTTATAAAATATAGATTTCAAAAAGTAAGAACCTGATGCTCTTCTGATATGGGGCACTGGAGTACATCACATTCGTTCTTTATTTTTCCCCCTTTCATTGTTTTAATTGTAAGGTTGCAACTTGTTATGCATATATAAGTCTGTCTTTATTAAGAAATTTCTCCTATCCACTTTCATGGAGATTGTTCTGCTGCAATAACAGGACACTGTACTGTTTCAACAAACAAACGTCACAAAGCTTGTCATTTGATAGCACAGCACTGAATGCCTGTCGGCGAATGACTGTTGCAGCTGAAGCCAGAATCCGTCTGAAAGCGTCACCATAATTGAGTTTAATTAAACCTGTCAATAATGATTTAAACTAGAGGATCCATCTCCCCTAAATAAAAAAATTCTGTCTTAAATGTGATCCTCTTGGAAGACTCATCTCCTTGTACACTCGCCCCGTGCTTATTAAACGCGCAGCATAAAATGTGCTAGTAGTTTAGTAACATTACAAAAATTGTTAAAATTGCATTTTATATTTTTAAGCCTTGTTTAGCACCTCCTTTGTTCATTTTTTTTTTAATACTGCTGTATTATTGATTTAGGTGTTCCGTATTTGTTGTTTTCACTAATATAAACATTGTTTGTTTTATAGTTATTTATTTTTTGTTTGTTTTATCATGTTTACATTCACCTAATTTACTAAATTATGGACCAACATGGTCAGAGAGGAAGATTTGAGTTTTGTTTTTCACAGCTAATACAGTTTTATACTAACCTCTTACTAAAACAAAGGCATTTGTTGTTCCTTGCTGATAATCAAATCTGAACTAGTTCAGCAAATCTCAAGATTGAAATATTTGAAAAATGTACCCCACTGCTTGGAAGGAAATGTGTTTATAATTGTGATTTTAATTTACATGGAAGTGTGTTTAATACCATAATCTCACAGGGATGTGTTGCCGTCTGTTTAGTGGGGTGTTCTTTGCTTCTTGTATGTTGTATTTTGTTTGTGCATACGTGTGTAAGCAATGTTTCATTTTATTTTTAACATGCCATGCATGATCCTTCTCGCTTCCTCACCCCTGCTTCACTGCCAGAGCCCCTGTGCTCCTCTGACGCAAGTCAGTTCCTTGCAGGGAGATAAAACCCCTGAGGAAAACACAGCCAGTTCCTAGCAATGAAGTGTCTTTGGCAGTGGAGGAAGGGGAGGTCAGTTATTATCTTGTTGGGAGGAGAAATGAAGATACCTGGACAACGTCAAGCCAGTAAAGATGTTGAAGTTTGTGCCGTGCTTGGTGCATTGTGGGTAAATATAACGATTGTATGTCTGCGCTTTCTTTGGAAGATTCTTTTGACGCGGTTTGCAACATCAAGTTGTATGAAAGTCAGTTACAACATTCCACCACTACGTGGCACTCTGTGCTATGCAAAAAAACATATTCTATGTAATAACTTATCAGTAGTTAAAAGCCTAATTTAATCAGGTGCTGTTGAGCAACGATGTTCTCCAGACAGCGTGAGAACGGGGAAGGGGGAGAGAGTTTGAGAATGCAACACAATCCTTTAATTTGATTTAATTTTAACTCCTCCACCAACACAAGCATCGTCTTGCTGACATTTGCAAACTTGTTTCATTTTAGAATATGTTCTGTGTTGTGCTGTTTGGTGTCATTTTTGACAGTTTTTCATTTGAGCTATACATACTTGGCAAGAATCCTGGGCTTGGCAAGGGTTCTCCATCTCGTGCAAGCTAGTGTTGGAGCTTTTCACAATTAAAAAAAAATACAATAGTTTTCAGCAACTGTAAAAAAAAAAATATATATATATATTGGTGGCTTTGTTTAATATCATTTACCTAATTTCAGTGGGGTTGGAGTTATTCAAATACCGTGTTACCGTCACATAGAAACCAACCGTTTTCAGATGTTAAGGGAATGGTTTTAAAATGAGATTTGGTTTTGTTTCCTTTATTTTGTGCCTCAGAATTGTAAACACAATTATAAATGCTAGTTTCGCACGAGCAGTTAGTCAGTTAGTGCGTGAACCCTTGTTTCATTTGCTGATTTTTAATTTTACTACACGTAAAATTTAATAGCATGCCTCTTCAATATCTGTGCCTTTTTTTTATCCACATGGTATAGCTTTGCTCTAACCCATGAGGTTTAATGTTGATGTATCAGAGAGAGAGAGAGAGAGATCATGTTAGTAGTTGCATTCAGGTACATGTCAAAACTTTCTGTAGGCCAGTTGTATTTGTGCTAGGTTTGATTGGTGGTTCTGTGCTTTGGAAGTCAAAAAGAGAATGTTCCACAGGTCCAGCACAGGTAGGGATATGCTGGCGAAGAGGATTATGCATTCTTAGCATTAAGCTGAGGCACTGCGCAGGTCCACTGAGCCACCAAAGGTAGGGAAGGGCAGTTGTGAACAAAAAACACAGGTTTCGATTAGAAGTGGTGACAAGGAGAAAGGGGACTACCCATGAACGAGACTGACTGGCAGACACCGCAGGCCCCCGAGCTCAGGGAGGGGCGCTGGGATTAAAGGGTCAGGTCTCCCAAGGATAGCCGCTGCTTGGCTGATGGATCTGTGAGCTCTGCGCCAGCCAGCCAGCGTTCAAGGTGGTTTTGTGAACTGTGCTCTGCATGTGCAGCTGCTGTATCTTCTCTTGGAAACTCTGGCTCCCTCCCTCCCCTGTTTTTTAAAGAGATTTCAAGCATTACTATATACAGCAACGGCCAAAAGTTCTGCATCACCTAGAATTTAGGATTGAGACTCGATTAAAAAAAAGTAAACTACATGAACGTAGTTTTAGCTCTTTTATTTAACATTGTGTAGTCAAAGAAACTACGAAACAAGATCACAAGCATTTACCGGAAGCCATAATAGCAGTACAGTATTTCATGCTAGATTTTGAAATGTCACATACAAGGAAAACTACAAAGCGGTATGTAATTCAGGATGTTAACGTAACAGTATTCTGCGTGTTTCATTCGACTTCATGAATCACAATTTGTTAAACTTTTGGCCATAGCTGTGTATATGTAAAATAATAATAAACATCAGATGAAAACAGATATCTCCTTTGCAAATATGCAAGTCTATTTTTTGCCCTATTTTTTTTTTTTTTTATATATAGGGTGAAATCTCAGTTTAGTGTTTTTATACAACGTTTTCCCCTCCTGCCTGCTGGTGGTGGTGAAAGATTAGAACGTGAAGAGTTACCAGTATTATGCACCGCAGCTGAAGCCTGAAACAGAAATCTGTGCCAGCTGACTGCACGGCTGAGCAGCGCCCCTCCTCACTGACCCTGGACTGGGAATGGAGGCAGGCAGTCTCTGAGGAGAGTTCCAGCTGCTTTCCCTGTTCCAGAAGCTCCAGGCAGCAGTATTGTGTGTAGTGCCCCCTAGTGGCGATTTAGTGATTTACAACCACAATAAATATAAATAAGGAGGTTTACCAGGTCACGACCTCAGCATCTGTTCTTCTCTGGGGCTTGTCCTGGCCTCCTCCGTCTCCTCTTGTCAACTGTCCAAGGTATATTCCACGACCCCGTCTCCTGCCATTTCCTGCACTGAGACATTGTAACAGCCCTCCAGAGAGAGTGCCATGAACTTTCACTTCCTGTCACCTGATCACAGAACCCAGATCAGAGCTGCAGAGGTAGACTGAACATTGTATCTTACTGTGTACAATAAAGAACAGGTAGACTGGACTTATGGCATCTTGGGTTGTGCTCATGGCTTGTTCAACCAGAAAGTGAGCAAGTCCAAGTCGGGTCTTTTGAACAAATTTGTTCTGTTAGGAGCAAAGACTTTTGTAAAATATTTCATGTCATTTTCTGCAGAACAAACCACATACTGCATTCCATAGGCATGCATCTTTATTCTGCAGTGAGAGTTACTGAACCAAGAAAAAAACAGCTGCCACTAACCTAATGCAATCATTTCCTGTATATGATCTATCAGAAGGAGCTTAAATAACTTTTATTTATTTATTTATTTATTTATTTATTTTAAAATTGTATTCATTGGAAAAACAGTAGGAACTACAAGAGGCTTGTTTACAAAGGTGTCCCAGGAGAAAGGCAGGAGCGAGTTAGTTACACAAAAGCTAATTTATTGAATGTCTTGTAGCGCAGTTTCTAGACTCTGCATTCTGTTCCAGTCTCTCTTACTATGGTTGCATCATTACAGGTGCCCTTGCGCTTGACTTCTGATCTAGTACACTGTTGCCTTCTGAATGATGGAGACCAGTTACTTTCAAGAAGTACAGGATTCAAATTTGGTACGAGGTTGTTTAGTTATTGTCCAAAAAAAAAGACACTTTTGGATACAGGCAGATCTATTCCAATTTCAAACTGTATTCTACAGTTCTCTTAAATGTCTAAAGAAACAGTTGGGCTCTATCTCTCCCTTTCAAAATTTGTTATTCAAAATTTGTGTATATATATATATATATATATATATATATATATATATATATAGTAATATATATATATATATAATATATAATATATATACCCCCTTTGTATAGTATATGATATGTTTTTCAGATATATTAATACCCTAAATTATATACTTATATCGCTAAATATATATATTATATATATATAATATATATATATATATATATATATATATATATTTATATATATATATATATATATATATATATATATATATATAATTTGTGACAATTCCCCCCCCCCCCCCCCCCCCCCCCCCCCACCCCCCACCCCCTGCCCCCAAAACAAAAAGTCTCCATGAGTTTGTAAATGTACTTGGCCAGTAAATAGTTCACTTGATATTGGGTTTTTCCAGGAAGCGCTGATTTCCCCCAGCGCCGGTCAGATGAAAGGCAAGCAGTATTGATCTGGCAGCGGGGGAGTCTCGCTGTGTGTGCATTGTGGAGCTGTCGGAGAGAGGCGGCTCTCTGTTTGGAGTCTGGGGCTGCCAAGGGAGCTGGCGGAGAGAGAGAGCTGCCTCCCCCCACACACACAATGTGCAGTCTGCTGTTGTTGATGAAAACTGTCAGAGCGGAGCAAGGCGGCTCAAGGTCAGAGAGAAGGCTGACCTTTAAAGATGCAATATCCCTTTTTTTGGAAGACTGCGTGGCAATTATAACTGATTTTAACACAAAGAGGCAAAAGTAGTATTTGAGCAGTTTTTAAATGTTGCCTGCGACTTGTGCTTTTTTACTTTTTCCCTGAAGTAAGTTGTGGCAAGAATGCTATGATAAAAGTTTCTTAAATGTTAGAATATGTTTTTAAAAGCCGGAATGGACCATCTTGACAAACCTAGATGTAGAAATGTAAGGTTTACAGAAGCTTTAGCACTTCAGTGATCAATGACAACATTCATTTGTTTAGGCTTCTGTGATTCCACTGTGCTTTGCTGACATGCATAGTCTTCTGTGTGTCTGTTCAGGCACAGAGTAGCAAGAAGCATGGCTCTGTGCTTCAGAGCTCATCGTACAAGGCTTCTTGAACTGCAGTTGAACCTTCATGGGACATTCCTCAATCAAACTTATTCCACCTAGTATTTCTACATTCTTGGTCAGTAGGTATAAAATATTGAACATTCAGCCTGTGTACAACATGATGGATAAGACTATTTGTTTTGCTTTCTTGCTACGATATAATCTTGTTGGTTTATTTTCTATCTTGATGATTATTATTAAGTGTAATTAACATTTTTTTTTTAATTGAAAAGAAATGGGGAGGGGTCACAGTTGTTATATCCTCCTTGTAAAGAATGTTGTACTATTTAAATGTTGTCATTGCAATTGCAGGATGTGGAACCTCTCCAGACTCCATCCTGTGGGATTATAGAATAGAGCATGTCTGTGTGAAGTTAGGGTACTTCTCTAAAGCTACGTTCAATATTAAATGGTTTGGGGGAAGCAAAAGTGAAGCCTGCCCCATCGCCGTCAGTGTTTAGGGAGCCTTAAAAGTTAAAGTTTTCAATGTGAAATGAGGTCATTATAAATCCATTTTGATTTACTCATCACCGTTAAGCATGCAGTCTTTTATTTTCTATATCAATATTATATATCCATTATACAATACAGGACCTGCATGCAAAACTTTCATATAAATGTATAATTTTGTGCTTGTTTATTATTATTATTATTATTATTATTATTATTATTATTATTTTTTTTTTTTTTTAAATACAAGTACTTGAGTGCAGGATACATGTAACCCAAATCAACACACCAGCGCTGTTCACATTTTTGAATTTTATAGCTTCTGAAAGATGCTTTGACAGCATTAGGCTGACAGGACAGGGCACCTTTTTGAGAGACACGCTGTACGCCTTGCTCGAGTGGCTGTGTGGGCAGCTGCCACGGCAACGTGGTGTGACCAGTCCCAGTGCAGTTACCCCAGGGGCATTCGCCAGCTTGTCTCCCCTAGCATGGCTTCACTGAGAGATCCTACACTTGACAGAGACAAACCAAATCACTCAACCAAAACTTGAAGCTTAAAGGCATAGCAGACCACATTCTTCTACAAATGCTCCATTTAACAAAGCCAGTAGACCAATAGTATGTGGGTCATTCCGCTGTATTTGTTCTGCGTAAACCTCGCTCAACACATTTTAATCCAGTTTTTAGATAGTGTAGCAAAACGCTGTTTTTGACACACTAAATTGAGAGTGGGGATATTTGTCGAGTATCCTTTCAGAACGCTTTATTCCGTTAACAGTATAAAGATATAGATGGATGGGTTTAATGGTTGGATATGCATGTGTACGTAGGTTGAAATATGTTTTTGTATGTGCTGTATGAATCTGTTTGCACTAGTGTAATGCAGATTTTGGTTTGATAGTCTTATCTTCAAACCTGTTGCAGAACATGGTAAAATCACAGTAGGGAGGTTGTGTCAGACTGCATGTTGAGCTGGTCAGATGTGTAGGTGTAGTGCAACTTGCAAGAGGTTAATCCATGTCATTTCTAGTGTATTGTGGCCACTAGGAGTGTAGGAAATCAAATGTTTCTGATGTGAGGGTGGAGAGGGGGCATTTTGTTCATATGCACATTGTAAGATGTATCTAAAAAACGAGGGGCAAGGGGAATACAAAATAGAGGCTTATGCAAGAGAAGGTGCGGTCTAGGACCGAAAGGGTAAATGTGATGAAGCACTTGATCATTGCTTGGTTTTAGCTTTAAACTCCTTTCTGTACTGTTTTTACATACTGAATACTGTTCATTCTTATGATGTAGATTTAAAATGAAAACAGCTGCATTTAAAAGTGCATATGTTAATATCCACCATGTTATTGCACCTTAATCTGTCTTAATCAAGCCTATGCCAATTTGTTTAAATTCACCATTCAAGTTAGTTGCAGTGGAGGGATGTTCCTTTTAATTTTTGGGTTTACCCTCCCTTTTCTATTGGTTGTACTGGGGAGGGGTCCGATGCTGCCTGGTTAAGCCACACAATTGTATTATTGTACCCCACAGAATACTGATATTCGCTGCCCACTCAGCACAGCTCCCAGGTAATCCAGTTTCATACAGCTGCTTTACTCTTCGCCTCTCTCTCCTTTCCTCCCCCGCGTCCCGCTGAGAGTGCAGGCGGCTGCAGGGCGTGACCGACCCTGCTGTGCTGCAGCGCCTTGGGGGAGAGAGCGGCCAGGGCGGCTCGCTAATTGAAACGTGTCGGCGGCTCATTGACGTCTCGGCTCCGGTTTCAGGGCAATTTCAAACCGCAAAGCTGATTGCTGGGTTTCACATCACACACACACACACACACAAAAAAAAATCAATAGCAGCCGAGAGATCAGGGATTCGTACTTCTACAGTGGTGTTAACCCTTTCCTGGACACTCTTCTGGATTGAGAGGTGACGTGGTCCCGTATTTAAGAGATTTCTCATTTTTTCCCGTTCTTGCTGTTTTGTTGTTCAATCTAAACTTAGTAATACTAGTGCTAACAATAATCTGCTCTGAAACGTACACCTATACTTTTTAAAACCAGTTTTCATGACTTGATAAAGACTGTAGCAAACAATACAAACACTGCTCTGTGTTTGCTGCCTTCTACAGACTTGCTTTCTGGCTGCTTGTTTTATTTGAATGCTCATGCTGAGAGACAGTGTACTGGAGGAACAGTGAAGGTGTGGGAGGGACACAGGACAGAATCTGCCAAACGAAATGAGGGGAAATTGAGCTTTTAAAATGGGTGTAGGTTGCAATTTCTAATCCAGGGGTATCAAACTCCAGTCCTCGAGGGCCGCGGGACTGATTTGCATACCATCTTAAGCTCTCAGTTAACGTAATTGATCTAATTTGTTCCGTTTGACATATTTTAATATTTTTCAAGGTATTATTTAACAGTTGAAAAAAAAAAAAAAAAAATGCACGGACTTCAAGTGAAGAGTTAAAATAATTAAATTTAGCGCCTGGGCGGAACAGCCAGAAGTCCCAGAGCTGTGGTCTGACTCCTGTTCTGTAGAGCAGAGAATGTGAAAGGAAAACTGTATAAATGTACATACTGCCTTCAATACAAACACAGCCGTCTATAACTCCTCTACCTGGCAACTTCCCTAGACCCCATACCTGGTATTGTACTTATACAGTGCAGGGATGGAAGTAAGACTCCTATTGCATAGCAATTTCACCAACTGCAGGTTTTAATACATGCTGGCTTAGCCACGGTGAATTGGTAAGAAGCTTGGTGGGTCTTCTTAAACTCGTAGTAAAACCAGGACTGGATTTAAACTGCTATGCAACAGGAGTCTTACTTCTATTAACTGTATCACATGAAGACAGTGTTGACTGTCCGTTTTGTTTACCCCCCCCCCCCCCAAAAAAAAACTAAAGGCTGCTTTTTAACTGCAAACACTTGGTTTGATCCACATGGGTTAACAAGAAGCTTCACTTCATGCCTTTTAAGTGTTGAGATATTAAGGAGAGGCAGGCAGTTCTCTGAGGGCTGCCCAGACCTGCCTCTCTTGACAGGCACGGCTCTTCAAAGTGTGCAGCTGCAAACGAAAAGCAAAGGTATACAAATGTACCTGCACTGCTTGCTTCTGTTTGTGCAATGAATTTAGCAATGGACCTATTTTTATTTACACCGTTTTGCGAATATATATTTTTTTCTTCACAAAATTGGATAAAGCCGTGACTTTTGGCACTACGTCGAGGGACTTGCGCAGACCGTGAACCCCACGAATGAAAAGTGGAATTGAAGATAAAGCAATAATTGATGTTCCATGCACGGCCTCGCACCGCTGTGGGGGGAAATCTGTGCCAGTAACTCCCACTGACTCTCAGAGGCACGCAATCTTTTAGTGCACAAATTATTAACGACCAAGAAATAAAAGACTGTAATCTGATCAGGGCTGCCGGCGCTTTTTTATTTCTGGCTCATATTTATATAAATTCCGGACTTAGTCCGCCCCTGAAGCTCACGAAGGAGAGGGGGTTTATTTGGCCCAGTGCCACGCATGATTAAAAATAAAATAAAAACTGCAGTTAAACCACCTAACGATTATATACTAATATATATATATATATATATAATATATATATATATATATATATATATATATATATATATATATATATATATATATATATCTATTGTTGTGTTTTGGGGAGGGGGGCAGAAAGGACCTTTTTGTATTCGACGGTGAAACGAGTTAAATGCACCATATATGTACACCACTGCATAAAAGTCGTCCCTTGCAACAATCTCTCTCGACAGTCCATTATAGTGTTTGTTTTGAACAGAATTGCCGGTACGCGTGTACGTTGATTATTTTCGGTAATGCAACACAAAATATGAAATTCTCAGCTGCTCACCCTCATGGTTGAGGCGTACAGAATATCTGTGCAGTGCGCCAGTTCCCCCGGGACCGCGGTCCTGCACAGTGCGGAGCAGTTATTCTGCCTTAGGGTTCCGTGCATCAGTACTTGACTCATTTAAATACTAAGCATGGGACCTGGGGATTTAGTGTGCATACAACCTCTCTATCATTTTTAATTACAATAAATAGTGATGATAATAAACACAGACAGCAAGGCGGAGAAGGTGCTGCAGAAGCGCTTGTTTCCAGACAGTGTGGTCTTCGTGTAACTGTTGCCGCTGCAGGTCAGTACCTGCGTATTCCTAACATTTAAAATCTTGCGTGCTAAATGTCAAATTTGTTTTCTGTATGAGTCACTTTGTTTGTTTGTCATGCTTACAATCTGTCCCAGCAGCCCGTGCGTCTGAAACCATTCCTCACGGCTGAAGTGAGAAAGTGAGGTGGGGAAGCATATTACTGTTGCACTTGATCTTCTGTGCAGTTAAGTGTTGATGGATGTTGCGATTATTTTCGTTGAACTGTAAAACAGCTGTGATTTGTAAATATCAAGTGTTTTCACGCAAATATCTATATAGTATTTGCGATCCAATGAAGAAGCAATGCGGAGGTATTGCATTACATAACCCGTGGACCAGGGTTCAACAGAGCTGTGTAAAATAAAACCATAAAAAAAAAAGTGGTTTTATTTCAGATGTATTGGGCCATTTAAAAAACGTACACCCATTATAACTGAATGCGACTGGAATATACACACATATGCAGAAGTTGCTCTGACTGGGTCATATTGAATCCTGCAAAGCCAATTACAAAATGTCAAACCACTTAGTCAGGCAACATCTTCCACTGCGTTGGGTGCAGCTCCCTTCATAACACGATGGTATTGATATAAAAAAAATGCACGAATTATAACACTTGGTTATACCAGAGGTGGTTGTTTTTTTAAAGAACATTAACAATGTAGCTGAGTGTAAGTACTGAATCCCTACCCAACTGCCAAAATAGTTTTAGTACTTACACTGTTCATTTGTTAAAAATATCCTTAATAAAGAAGTAATTTAAAAAAAATCGTATGGGGTTGTAATGATTACAGAACGCCGACCGTGAATTTCTCTTCTGAAAGGTTTATTTTATACACTGGTTATATGTTCGACCCCCCGTTCAGCGTTCACATAGCCCTAGACTTTGGTCTCAAATGAACATACACTGGGCAGGTTGAATAGATAAACCCAGCTCTGTGTAAGGAACAGTCACCGTGGGGATACCAGTCGGCAGCCGTGCGGCCCCTCAGATCCTCCGAGCGCGGAGACGGGCGCCGCCAGCACTCTACCCCCAGGTTAGATCATGCGGTGGGGAGGGAGCCTGAGCGCCGCCGCCTCCGAGCGATACGGGAATACAGTGGTGCTGTAGTGTAGGCTTACAAAACCCATTAACCATGCGTGATGAAAGCGCTCCATTTAGGAAACATGAAACGGCTATTGGGCTTCGGTCCTGTGAAATAATCATGGTTCTTTAAAAACTGTTTTGCATATAGCCGTTTTGTTTTACTTTGCTTAGTCAAAGTTTAAATATAAGTTGAAATACTTTATTAATTCATAAGACGCTTGTAAATCACCAGTTAGCTGTAATATCTGACTTAGACATACGTACAGTATTTCAATTAGTCATACCATTATATATATACACACACACACACACATACACGCTACATCTGTCTTGTAACGCAGAATATAATATGCTATACATTATATTTAACTAACTTAAGTTACGCTACGAATTCTTCCTCCAGTCATTCTAAATGTATTATAAGGTAAGTAAGTATAGAATAGATATCGATGCTAAAATGTACAGTATATGGACTCGTGTGCAGTCTGCTAACGCGCATGCTTTACCCGCATCTCTATGTAAAATTTATTTATGCACGATATCTTATTAAACGGTTAATTAGCCCTGCGCTTTCACTTTAAGAATGGTCAGCGGTGGTAATCGGGGAGAGACGCTGCTTTTTCCAATATGGATATATATTTTGCAGTCCGTGTCTGAAACGCTGGCTCCAGGCTCAAGGGGTGGGCTCGCTCTCTGATGATTTTCCAGTGAGTATTTGTCAGGTCAGAGTCTGAACCGCCCGGCGGTCTCCTCTCCTCTCTCCCCGGGTTATTTATTACCTCTCTCCCCCGGCGGCAGCGCTGCGGCTCCGGAGCCGCTGCCAACGACTGAGCGGAGGCGGGGTAGGCACTAGGGGGGTTCTCGATAAGCGACGAAATAATGTCACTGGCTCAGACTAGTTATAGCTTATAAACTTGGAAATCATCTAAGAGTTATTGTAAGGAATATGATGAATGGTGATTCTAATCTTCTTGATTTATTTTTTCATTTTTCTAAATGTTTGATTGATAGCACAATCCACCAGAATCGCCAAATTAAACTGAACACTTTATTTTAAAATATGAATATGATTTCATAGAGACATCAGTTGTGTTATACATGTTTTCGGTATGTTGCTAAGCAGCTACCTCTTTCGTTTTATGATCTTCTAACTTTAGACAGCGGATCTCTGGTGTGTCTGTAATCGGGTCCTGGATACCACAACCAGAGTTCAGCTTGTCTGTTTTACAACAAAAGATGTACAGCACTACAGAACAAATGCCTCTGCCTGTTGGGATTCAGTTTCAGTCACAATGGGTAAGACAGCAAATCTGACAATTGGCAGTCCTGGTGTGCCGACGCCCTGCTGGCTGTGTTTGGCAGGAGTTTTTTTTTCTCACACGTGTCATAGGGGAATCTACTCTGTGCTAAAGAGGGGGCTTGCCTACTCAAACAGGATGTGGAAAAAACAAAACAAACTGCAGCACTGACAGCTGGTCCCGTCCACTTCCTGGTGACCTTTGAACCTGCGCTGATGCACCCAGTCGAACTCCTCTGTCGGCAGAGGTTTACCGGCATCCTTGTTGATGGAAAAGGTTAATCACAAGCCCTATCGCTCCAGGGGTGGGTGTGTGGTTTGGGTAGGGGTGGGGAATACCCTTCAAGGAGCCCCATCACACCAGTACATCTCATCTCAGGTGCAGACAATTAAACATGCGTAACCCTGCAGCACTAGAGCACCTGGGGAAAGTGACAAAGGGCAAAAGATCAAGGCACACTGACTGCACTTAGTCACAAGATTCCCTCTCCTGGCAGGGTGAAACACTGCGTCTTTTTGTTTCATGCCAAATAATAATTTCTTATCATCGACGTTAATGGTTTTTGCTGGCTTCAAAGAGCATCGAGGACCTTATAGAGGCATTCTTTTAATATACAGAGCTCCTTTATATCAATATATATCTATATCCCAGTGGGGAAGCAGGCTGCTAGTTGGGCAACGCCTTGAGGAATAAAGGAGTCCCTTGATAACTGGGATGAGGTTCAGGCAGCCTAGAGCTGGGAATTCTGTGGATCTACTGAGCTGCTAAACAACACAACAAACCTATCGAGACCAAGGTTCAGATTTTGTTGAAGGGGGAGTTGAAAATGGTTGCACTTTCTTTGGCTGTCTGAAGGCACTGTATGCCAAGCTAAAATCCCAATTAAAGTACTAGCAGATACAGCTTGTGGCCACGAGTGGTGCTGTGTAACCAAAAGCAGTATTAAAGGACAATGCAGATTTGCTATAATACAGTGTAAGTGGTTGTTTTGCAAGTTTATTAGTCACTGCAACTGATTCCAGACTCTCTCGACCTGTAAGCATAGCAAATATATTGTGCAATACTGTGGTACTATTGTTTCAATTTTAGTTCACTCTTGTTGTTGCAATACCCTTTTGGAAGAGTTGACAGTATTGCAATAATAGCAGCCCTCAAATATCTAATATCTGGATGGGAAGTGTATGGACAAACATTGCAGTAACCAGCTGCATTATTGCAACACACAGTGTAACAAGTGCCACCCACTGTATAATGCATGTCGTCCTGTCCGCTAAGAGCACCACACACGCTGGTTATCTCGAAAGGGCTTTGAAAAATGATGATGAGGGAAACACCTGGTGTTGAACTTCCCAAAGAGTTAGCTATCAGCTGCTGGAATAATCCTGGACTCCTAGTGCCAGTAAATATTTCCAAGGATACTCTGCTAAAATACATTGACACTCACTGGGTAGCGTATTGGAGTTATATAGATATAAAGAAACTATTAGACCTTTGCTGTGGTAAACTTACTGTATAATCATTGTGTATCTATCAGTCGTAAAACACAATATAATACGTTTGTATTTAACTTTTTAAACAATGTTTTTTAGGAGATTGCTATGTATGGCGTTATTTCTCCTTGTGTCTGAATATGTGTTACAGCTCTAGAACAAGCAGCAATGTTGAACTATTTTAAAACTATTTTAAAACTACCCTTTTTCACTTAACTGCAAAATTGAAAGAAAATATCCAAATACGGTGTTATTAGTAAGAAAACAGATCATGCTACTATGCTTTTTGCTTTGTAGTGAAACAACGAAGGCGTCAGTCGCGCACCCCCTTGTCAATTTTCGCGCCCGCAAACCCTCTGCAGTTTAAATGGGCCAAGTTAGAGAAGCGGCGGAGAGTGCAAATCTTGTTTGGTCTGGGTCTCTGAACTAAAGCGTGACTTTAGAGAAAAATACAGGGTTAAAATAATATTTAAAAAGCCTATAAAACCCCCCAACAGTTCCAGAAAGCTACTTGCGATAAGCATTTTTAAAACCAGACATTTATGGATTTGTAATGATACTTGTTATGCGAGAAAAGGGGGAGGAAATAACTTTTATAAGACTGGTGTAAATGAGAAATATTGCACACTGCAGGTAGAACGCTCAACCCTATAAAGTAGACTGACTCGTGGTGTTATACGAAGGGACACTGACAAACAGAATTATATATATAAACACCACTGGCCAATTCGTAAGGAAAGGGAAATCAGAAGGCTATCAGTTTGAAAAATCCTTCTGCCCAGAGGTAGGTCGATGCGGGATCAATAAGCATTTTAACAAACATAATGTCTGCGGCAGCAGGGACCTCTCCGAGATGTCAGATATTAGTCCTGAGAGCCACATTAATAGGCAGGAGTGCAGCGAAATCCACGGAGAGATCGGAGCGCTAAATCCTTTGGAAAACGAACCTAAAGAAAACTGTGCACTTAGAAATGACAAACTCCTGCTGAACACTTTCTTACAAACTGAGCCGGTAGCCAGGCGTAAAAAGTGGCGCGTCTGGGAAGCAGAAACTGACAAACTCCAAAAAGAAGACGAGCAAGTTGGATCGGAGGAGCTGCTGATTACTTGTTACAGGCGTGTGGCTTTGACTAACATGCCTGCTATCAAAAAGGAGAGACTGGACGGGGAGGAGATGGCTCTGGCTGCTTTTAATCAGCCCATGGAGACTCTGCCAGAATACCTGGCTCCTTTAAATGCCGCAGCTATCCCGGTGGTGACCCCCCACCCGCCACCGTACGATCAGATTTTTGCCCAACACCGTGCTTACTTGGGGCTGCATGAGACGCACCATCGCCACCACCACCACCACCACCCCGAAGACCTGATGCTGGAGAGGTTTTCGTCAGTCCCTGATTTCCAACCTCTTTTCGACAACGGGGAGCACTGTATCGAGGTGGAATGCGGGGAAAACAAGGCTTTGCTGTATATCAACAAACTGTGCCAAGGCAGTAAAGGGCCATCCATCAGGTACAGGGGAGAGTGGCTTACCCCGAACGAGTTCCAGTTTGTCAGTGGAAGAGAAACTGCCAAGGACTGGAAACGCAGTATCAGGCACAAGGGTAAGCTGAAAGAATTGCGGTGTTAGAGTAATAATACGCATAGCTTTTTAATTAACAGCGATATTCTACGACTGAGTCAGAGGGGCCTGCTGTTGGAATTAAAGGGTTACAAATACAGTACCTTACGTAGTTTATCAATGAAAAGCGAGACGAAAAAAAAAAAAAAAGCGCAGCCAGTTATTGTACCTTTTGGAGAAGTGCATGTGGCGATGATGAAATGCGACTGCAGGAATCCGCATTTTGGAAACGTGGATATTTTTTTTTACGACTTGGCTGGGAAAACCAGATTTCAGACTTAAGGGGTGAAACGAAAAGGAAACCCGACCAGAAAGCGGCTACTGTGGGGAGGTGCAGCATATAGAACACTTTGCAAACGAGTTAAACGCAAGGGATAGAAGCAATGGCACGGTAATGTGAATACAGGAAAGCGCATACATAGTGTTATTTATTTCTCTCTGGGAGTTACTTTTTAGTGAACAGAAAGGAAAAAAAAAACCAGGGGAAGTTATATGCATTGCCATTCGTTTGTGTGTATACAGTAAGGTAGTGCTACCCAAACACTGGAACTCCTGGGAGTTCTAATTTAGACATTATATGAACTATTAAAAGTTCCAGGCTGGAGGTATGGTAAGGACTGTAAATTGATATAATATAATTTTGTTATACAAAATTAGACCATGGACTCCAGCACAATTTAAACAAGTTTTAAGCAGGCAGCCAAGAGTTGTTGGTCTGTATACCACGGACAGCAAAACTCCCAGTGGATGAGGCTTGAGAGACGTGACTTTATGCGGTTCATTCACAATACCCCACCCCCATGTGTCCCGGGTACAGAGCACTGCAGACAACCCTGTCTGGAAAAACTGGTGTTAAGACTGTGGCTGGGAAAATGGATCCAGTTTGAAATCGGGTTTTGAAATTACTTGTTTTGAGTGAGGATTGAAGCAGGAAGTGGTGAGGACCGGGTCACTGTGAGATGGTTTAAAAGTGCTAGCGGGGTCGCGCAGCTAAACGAGAGATTGAGAAAGTGATTGGCGCGGTCTGTTCTTTATCGATCAGAAAAAAAAGTATCAATACCGGCTCGAGGTATGTCTGTTTTCTGCTGTTGTTGTTGTTTTTTTTTTCTTTAATAAAAGAATGTTTACGTATTCTGGGCGGCCGAGTAGCTTAGACACCAGAGAGTCGAAGAGCGTTGTGCCTTTAAAAATGTAACCCAGTTCCGGACTGGCATGGTCAAACCGATGGATGGAAATGCAACGGTCATTTTCCATGAAAGCGAAGTACACGGAAAATGTTTTATTTATTACTTTATACTGTAGCCAATTAAAAATAAGTGTGTGTGTGTGTGTATATATATATATATATATATATATATATATATATATATATATATATATATATATATATATATATTATATAATATTATAAGAGTAAGACTCTAGTATACTGTTATTTACAACACCCAAATATTGCTTTTATGCAGTTTTTTTTTTCATTTTGACATTAGCAAATAATACAAAAATAATAGCAGCAACAGCACAACTGTCAGGAGAAACGCCCTTCTAATTGTATGTTGTGTGTCTAATTGCAATCACACTTATATTAATATATATTTCCTTTTTTTTGTTGTTGTTTCTTTCCAGGAAAAAGTTTGAAGACTCTTATGTCCAAAGGAATCTTACAGGTACATCCCCCAATCTGTGATTGCCCTGGGTGTCGAATTTCGTCTCCAGTGGTAAGATTATTGTTAAAACGAGTGTTTGAATCCCTTTTTGTGCCTTGTGGTGCTTTTGTGGATTTAGATTTTTAGAGACCCGTAACTTTGCTGAACTTGGTGTTTGTGAACTGATGGCATGCACATCTCCCATAAAGCAGAAGCATGAGAGCTTGCAGCTTGTGTATATGGCTTCCAATTCAAAATAAAGTTTTTTAAAACTTGCACGGTCAACTTAATGCACTCCGTATTGCGCTAGAGGTCAGTTGGATTTTACGGTATTGTTGTTGTGAGCTGGGGTGTGCAAAAAGATTTGGGGGAATGTCTGGAACGGATGTTGTCTCATGTGTGTGACGGACAGTAACAAATTGACATCGGTGGCGGGGTCAGGGCTTTGAAGGTAAACTTTCACCCCATGACCTCACTGGACCGTGTTTCATGTTTTCACTCTGCTGGTCAGGCTAAACCATCTTTATTGATCCTGGTGTGCTTGGGTGGGCCTTATTTAGTCAGCTTCTATTTGCAGGAATTAACGTTGCCTGTATTAAAACTAGTAAGGCGTTCACTTGCTCCGATCTGTGGTTTGAGTAATACGCATGTCAACTGTGTAGATGCTATGAGTCTTTTAGCTACAGCGACTCGCAATCATGCTCAATTTTACACTAATATCGTTTATCATAAAACAGACATAGTTGCCAGTCCAGTTTGTTTGCATTCCCCAAAAGTAATTTAAACTGGACTCAATATTACCGACAAACTTGAGCTTAGAAGCCGTAACTTATAACCCCTTCTTAAAAATGTAAATTACAATATTTCGAAACTTGGATAAAACTATAGAAAAGAGAGATGTTATTATGATAGTCAAGAAAACACTATGAAATAATTTTAATTGCAAGGTGTTTAGTATACTCTACTTATAAGTTTGCACCATAGATGTTTTACATTCTTCAGCAAGCCCTAAGATATGGTAATTGATAACTTGGACTATACTTGCTTCTCCGATATTTTGTTTCATATTAGGAGAGCAAGCTCTCAACAATTAGCCTTTTATTTGGGATGGTTTTGTTTTTATTTATCTATTTTTGTTATGCTGGTTGTGTATTTGGTCGTTTCTAATGCTGGTAACAGAAATGTGATGTGAAATAAAGGTTTGTTATTGATAAAGACTTCAAATTGAAACACATGGCATGCCATTTATTCTGTTTCATGTAGTATTTCTAAATTCAGCACTATTGGGTGTCTTATAAATCACTGATTAAAAAAAAAAAAAAAAGTGTTTCAACAGATATCAGTGGATTACCTAATACATTTGACTTCATAGCATTTTTGTATGAACTGGGATTTTGTCAAGTAAACAAGGGGGGAAAGTTATAATAATCTGTTCAATTGTAAACAAAAATGTGTTTATTAAGCTTTGAGCCTTTTTTGGTGTACAATTTTGTGGATTTTAGATAATGATTATGGCTTAACTATTTTTTAAGGGTCTGGTACTTGTAACATTGTTCAACTCAATTTGAAATTAACTGTAGTTTTGATTCCTTATAAAAAGAGGGCAAAAAACTAGAAACTTCTGCTGTAAAAAATTTAGATTTAGTAAAATGTATGTCCGTCTTCACCAAAGTAACGTTTTCAGTCCCTGGCTGTGTGAAATGCAGAAGGCAAAGCTTTGCAGTGTCACGGAGACGTTGGAAGGAAGGGGGGGGGAGTGTCACCAGAGATTATCAAGCAGGTTTATCATTGTGAAAGAGGGGTCACTTAAGTTTCCTAACAGCCATATAGAGATCCAGGGTGAGGATGAATGAAGCAAAAGCGCTTATACAGGTTCCTGAAAACACAATGCAACAGTAAAGAGAGATGATGCAAAAGACTGGTAATATAGTTTTAAGGTTGCTTAAATTCTCCAGAGACCTCCATACAAACTCTGAGCAATGACCCAGGGGGTGTGTTAGTTTTGTAAACATATAATATGGGGGCAACTGAGCTCGCTTCTGGTGACTCTTTTGTTTTTATTATTATTATTCGCTGTTGAAATGACCTTACCACTGTATACAAACAATTGTTTACAAACACTTTTTAAAAAGAAATAAATAAACAAGCATATCGTGAACCAGTTTAGTATTCCCCCCCACACACCTCAAACGTGTTGAGTAACATCAGTTTTTTGGGTAGATATGCATTATCATTTTAAAAACATTGCTTCAGAGCAATGCCGTTCAGTTAAGGAATGACTGGGCATTTAAGAACAACCCTTTTGGTGAGCAGTGAAGGTGAATGGGGTGCCTTCTGGACTTGGTGGTCTATTGTTTGTCAGAGGTGGTGGTGGTTCTTGTCATTTTTTTGTGTTTTTTAGTAGGACGCAGCAAGCAATGTTCTGTCTCCGATCCCCAGTGGAGTCACCCCTTGGCTGTCGAGTGTGGTTGAAGTTTTATGATCTTTTTTGCTCCTGCTTCTGCAGCCCATCCCTCCCTCCCTCCCTCTCTCTCTCTCTGTGCAGCTGCAGACGGCGCCCCTGTGAGTTCTCTCTTCTAGCTCGCTCTCTCTCTCTCTCCCACTCCCACTGGTTTCCTGAGAGGCAGAGGAGCAGCGGGCTGTGTCTCGCCTGCCTTGGTGTCCCCCCCCCCCCCCAGCAATACCAGCACACAGTCAATAACACATCCATAATAAATACACACAGACGCACGCTCACACAGGAGGAAGAGCTCGGGACAGGAAGCTCTCCATCTCGGTCGCAGGCGACTGTTTCATGGCGCTGTCTGGGAATTCGCTCAAACAGTTCCTAGCGTTGGCTCTGTTGAAACTCCTGTTTCTTGTTGTTTCTGTAGAAGTGCGCACAGTCAAGTTCTCCTTCCGAATGGCATTGTTGCAGTGATCATGTATTCAGTTTGACAATGCAAATCCTCCCACTCTAGAATTCACAATCCTGTGATGCAGGAGATCATAAACATACTTTTCCTAAACTACATGAAGCTATGAAGATATTACAGCTTTTTATAGATTATCATCTTTCCACTTAGTCCCCTGTCCCTTTTCTTTTCAGGAGGAATAATTGCTCTTAATTGTTGTTGACTCCTAATAATCACCCAATGTAGTGTACTCCATGTTTCTAAATGTAATGCTCTTTCCCTGGGGCAAAATAAGCATACACTGCCAATATCACATCCATAATAACAACAGCCTGCAGGCAGGTAGCCAAGACATCTTTAAAACAGTGACACTGGAATCTAAACTTATAAAGTTTAAGTGTAGTTAAAAAATGGACTTGTAAACTTGGCCGAGCAAAATCAATGAAAGATGTACGCTAATGGGAACAGGTACACAAAATCTGAACTTCATGAAAATGAAGCCAGACGTGGTGTTAAGATCCAACAAAGCAGGCAGGCTTTAAAGGAGGTTCAAGACCAGACTGTTTCTGATCATGAACATTAAATCCGTTGTTTGTTTGGTAAAGTGCAAAAAAAAAAAAAAAAAAACCCTTTTAAACTCAGGATCTGAAACTGTGAAAGGATGTCGATGAAACGTTATAGGAATGGCTATTCGTATTTTAGTAAATAATCTTCAGCCCGCTGCTCTGCTAGTTTAACACGCCTTACCCCAGTTACATTACAACAAATAACATTGTTGAGAGAGTGATTTTGAAATCTATGCCTAATAAATAAATTAAATGAAAACCCTTTCAAGGAATCACCCATTCTCCAGCAACAAGAAGAAGCCAATAACATGTATATAAATAAATAAACAGGTCAGAGACTATGGAGGGGAGGGGAGGGGGCTGGCTATGTGCTCAAGCACTGGGTGTGTGTAACCTAAGCCATTTAATACATTTTAGAACTGCATTAAATATTTAAGTTTGCCTTTTATTTATTTTTTTTTTGGGGGGGGGATTCATATACTGTAGCTATCCATACATGTTTATTACTTTTTCTACAAGTGTCTTTATCCAGAATCCAAAACCTTGAAACACAGTGCCTAAACAGACATGCTTTTCACTTAGTATACTACACAGTAAAACGAACACAGAAACAAATAAACCGCCTGTTGTGTGAGGATATAGTTGGGAACAAAATTGAATTTGCAGACTAAACACATGGCGTGTGTGTTTGGAAGAACATATAGCCTACAGGATTTTCCTTGTGCTGCTTCTGTATCTGCTATCTGTATCACAGAAAAATCTGGTTCCTAAATTCTCTACATCCTGTACAAAGTACCTCTTAATTTACCAGGCTCTATAGGATTCTCATTTCCGTTCAGTTTGTACAACCTTTTTACATCAGTCGTCATTTGCTAAATAGTTTGTTTGAATTAGCCATGCCCTAGGTAAGCCATACACTATATAAATGTCCCAGAGTCTGGTGTAGTTTGTTCACCAGCGTCATGTAAACAGTGTGCAATGCAACGGCTACAACTGCCTTGATTTCACAGCAAAATATTGCTTTTCTTTTCGGTTACTGGTTCGTTCCTTTAAATAACCCGGTATATATAGTTTTTAGATCTTATTTTTACCTTTTGGAGGAATGTCGATTTTGTGAAAATCAGTCTAAATTTAAAAATGCATGCCTTTTTGATTTGTGTTCATTGCTTTGTGAGAAATGGAAAAAAAAAAAAAGTTTTTAAATTGAACCTAAAATGTATGATGCAAAAAAACAAACAAAAGGTGGGGATCTTGTCTCTTTAAGAATACTCTTTGCCTGACCAGTGCTCTCCTCCTCCTCTCTGGAGAAATGTGTTTCCTTTTCTCTGTTGTTTCAGTGGAACCTGTGGAGCCAGATAGGAAATTACACTCTCCTCTGACCATAAATATCTTCTGATATTGGGTTTCACTAAAAGGTGTCCCTTAAAAATCTTGGGGGTGGAAAAGGAAAAGGGGGCTGTTGCTAAACTCCCAAACTTCAAAACGGTCTACTCGAGTTTCTAAGCTGGCAACACATGAAGCCTGGGGAGTTGAGGAAAGCCACTGAATCGCAACTGAAAACGGTCAGCTGCTGCTAGCTAGTAAATCATCTCATAAAATATAAACAGCTTTCAAATGCTGCCTGTTTTTTACGAGTTCAAATCTTTTAAAGGAAACCCCAGAGATACTGACAGTGAACGACGTTGTATTTCTTCCTGCATACTGTGATATTTTGACAAGACAGCCGCAGCAGCAGCTCCACAATAAATTCTAAATCTGAATCTGCGAATGAGGTACGTAATTTGGAACTGAGAACGTGTGACGCATAAGGTCTGTTCAGTCTTGTTGGCTGCAAAATGTTGACTGTGATGGGTCAGCTGACCAAGTCTCCTCCGTGCCAGGTTGTGACACTTCTGCTTGCGGTAACGCACTGACTGTGAGCTGTGCAGTCCCCCCCAACAGAGTTCTCTGCCTCCAGTTTGATACATGCGATGGAGTTGGTACCAAGAGCTGGAAGTCCCATGGTACTGATGCTGTGCTGCCATGGCAACAAGAACTCCAACACAGGAAAGGCTGCAGCCTGTTAGTTTCAGTGATTTAAATGGAATTAGGTTAAATGAGATAATCCGGATTCTCAGTAGATTGACGCCAGCTCTTTATTTAATAAGTACATGTCAATTCCTTAGTTAGTACACCATGATGAAGACCAATGCTACAAGAAGTGGTAAACCTGAATGTGCCTATACCCAAAATAGAAGCACAGCAAAACAGCTCTGAAATCATCGTGTACATGGGTGGTTTTATCATTGTACTCCTTCCGAGTAGTACTGTACACATATGCATTGTGAATTTAGAAAAATGTATTCAATATTAGAAGTTTGTAAAGACTGCAATGGTTAAAGTCATGGTCACTTTTTTTTTAAACAGTTTTCCTGAAATATTTTACATACTGTGTGATTAACCACCTTTCTCCTACTGCTAGTGTTTTAAGAAATTGTGTTACGAACAAACACAAAAGCACACAAACGCACACAGAAAATAGGGACAGGAAACTAGAAAATTATTTTTAAATAATAATAAAAATAAAGCAGGTGTGAAGAACATACGCAGAGACGAGGGGAGTGAATAGGAGGGCCTTTAGGACCGTGCAGAGGCCCCACTGGAACGCCTTCTCGCAGCCCAGCACCAAAGCGTGTTTACGCCTTGTGGATTTAGACTAATGAACAGAGGCTTTGGTCTTCAGATGCTTCTGTGGTTTCCAGCTATAATAACCAAGCCTCCTTTCTACACCTGGCTCCTGTTCGAGTCAACAGTCCCCGTCTGGCTGTTATTAAAGCCAGATCTTAAACTTAAATCTTCGCCTCCTTGGCTGCCAGGTTACGGATGTGGGCGGGATTTATTTTCCTGATTGTCGTGTGTTTTGTCAAGGCTTGCACCTCCTTGTACAAATACATCTACTTGCACACTTTGTTTGCCCTGAACGATCTTCAAAAGATAGCTATGTACTAAACAATGATAACGTTACGACAGTGAGAAATAGGCTTACTTCCCTGGTCCATTTATTGAAAGGTTACTGGTAAAATTTACAGGCAACCCAAAAAGTAAACTAATCGTTACACTTTTATTACAGTTTTTTTTTCTCTAATGTTGGTAAACAAAGTCGGTAGGTGACTAATAGAGAAGAAAAAACGTAATTTTACTTTGTTTAGAAAATAATACGGTAAAGTACTACAGAGGAAGGAACGTATATTCTAGTTCCTATACCTCTTATTTAATTAATAATAATAATAATAATAATAATAATTATAAAGTCATGAATTATCGGTAAACTTTTACTTTCTAGTATCATTTTTTTATATACATTATTTGCGTGTAATTTTTGTAAATGCATATTTATTATGCTGCATTTTACAAATCCTAGAGACGTTTCTTATTGGTGCAAAGTGATTATAACATGGACGAATTAATATTTTTAAAATGCTGCTCACGCACACACACACACGCCTCTCTGAGTGTTGGACACTGTTTTGGGTTCTTCCATTACCTGTCCGTAACACCGTTTAGCTTTTGACCTTTTGGAGCTTCAGTACAAACATCCAGGCAGGCAGGCAGGCGCTTCCACGCACCACGAAGCAGCTACTGACCTCCCAGGAGCCAGATAAATGAAGCACTGTATTTGGAAACGCTAAGCACTGTTTAGATTTGCAAACTTTGCAGCCGAAACAGGCATTTCAACTGCAGTCAGCTTCACGGTAAAAATGAAATTTACCAGGCAAATGCATTAATACAGTAATTTGGTTTATTGAGAGAAGGCATTTTAATTATTATTTTTTACACGAGCTAGTAGTATAATATATAATCTGCCCCAAAAGCCTTGTAGTACAAGGTAATTTTTTGCAATATAAATTGGGTAATGAAACCATAACGTACTGTTGCAAATATGTGAACGAATTGCATTGTCCGTTTTGAACAACCTACTGTTCCCACTAATTGGATAATACAAAAATATAAAATAATACAGCAGTAATGCAATTTTTTCTGACCCCAGCCCTTTCTGTGCGCCCTCATTTATTTAATTGAAGTACACCAGCCGGCCCTGTGTGGCAACCCCCTCCCGGAGCTCGCGCGAAGTCTGCCCGCCGTTCCGCCCACGAGCTCCCACACAGAGAGGTTAAGGCCGACTGGCGCGCGTGACTCATTAAGGCATTCATCCCCCGGGGGGGCGCGTGCAAGAGCTATGCAGCTGCAGAGAGTGTCACAGGCTGATGCGTGCGTGCAGTGTAACAGCAGTTCTGTGTTTTTAGCACATTGTACTTTTAATTGGTTATTAAAGAGAACGTACCCCAAATTTCAGCAGGTATGGGGGACAAACTAACTTGTATTCAAGGGTGAACTGTGATATTATGGTACAGTCTTATTGAATCACAATAAAAGAAAATGGTGAACGTTTCCAGTCTAATATTCGAATGTAACGGTAAATCATTTTATTGAGTTTAATGTAACCTATTTTTAAAAGTAAAAGCAAATGTTTATTAACAGTACCTTTTGATGTTTAAACTGTACGTTTCCTGTAAGTTTTAAATGCAGGGCGACAGGATGCAAAATACAGTATATATATATGTATGTGTGTGTGTGTATGTGTGTATATATATATATATATATATATATATATATATATATATATATATATATATATATATATATATATATATATATATATATATATATATAATAACACTTACCAGTAAATAGAAAGACAAAATAAGCATAATTACCATTGCGCTATAGAAGGTAGGTAATGTACGACCTATAAACCTTCACATATTGTAGTGCAAAAATGTATGAAAATGGAAATAAAAAAACAGCAGCTTGAATTAGCCTTGGCAAAGTAGGGGGTCTGGTCTGTTAGTGGTTATGTTGGTTAATTATTGAGTGGTGTGTGTGTGTGTATGTGTATAAATACACACAGACACTCACATCCCACTTGACAACTTTTGCATGTACTTAAAATGTGAGCGGGCCTATTTGTAGCTCTATAGGAAATTTTTTTTTTTTTCGTGTTTTTTTCCATGTCTGTCAAATCGTTTGACCACACACTACAAAACCAAGTTGAGATTGTAATCGTTGTTTGTTGTTTTTTTTTTTTTTTTTTTTTTAATATATAAATGCAAAGTCTCCATGTGTGGGTAGCTAATTCTGGTTTTAGTTTTCTGTTTTAGAGAGTCTTTCTGTGGTGGAAGTGTTGCCGGAAATAGAGTGAAGCCACCCCCAGCGGTGCGTCATTGTAGGGAGAGGAGAGGAGAGGCAGGTGGGCGGTGGCCGGGCAGCTCCCCCTCACTAGAGCAGTCACTGGCTCTCGGTGATGGAATGAGTACCGAGCATCCTGCCTCTTCAGTGTTGCTTTTCACAAGGTCTCTTGTTTTGGAATATGGCACCCCCCCACACACACACACGTTCGTTCTCACTGAAGAAACACAACATCAGTTGTTTAGAACTGTGTTTTCTGTCTGATCTGAATGCTTTAGATTTAAGGTTCAAAACCATTGAATATATTGTTCCAGATTCTTAAAAAAAAAAAAAAAAAAAAAAAAAAAAAAAATTATTCACTTGACAAATTTTGTGAAGTGGTTAAGGCCGTATAGATGTAAAAAGCCTTTTTGGCTGAATTTTGAAAATGGCCTGGTCATCTTTTTAATTAGTGTCGTTCAAATGCACTTTAGGTGTTTAATTTCTTTCAAAGCAGATTTTAATTAGTAGTAAGATGTGGGAATTACTTATTCCACACTGATAACACTAGTAGTGTGGGTATATTCTTACACATCTTGCCAAATCCTACTTCTCACCTAAGAGACTATAGGGAGCTTTATTTCCTGGGGGTACAGTTGGATTGTTAGGACCATTTTTTATTGAAGTGGTGCATAACTGAATATGCTTCAAGCCCCTGGGACTTTACCAGAGCTATTGTGTAGTAGACAAGAGCTCATATCCCTAGCTATGACCTATGGGCCAGCCCATCACAGCATAGCCCAGCATGCTTATAAAATATCCACTTACATGACGCTCATCTCCTCGGATCGTCGCCAGAGCTGCTGCTGGAATCATGGTCCAGGGTTTTTATTGGATTGTTAATAGGGCGTGTGATTGGTTGTAGAAACCAATTGAAGAAAAACCCTGATTTTTAAAGTGTGCTGTGATGATACATGCAGTGCTGTATTTTCGAAGCGTTTCCTCTATTCGTTAATTAACTCCTATTTTTTTTAAAGGAGAAAAATTCATTTTGCAAAATGAGAAAAAAACACACACAGCTTGAACTTAGATCATGTTAAGCTGTTTGTTTCCAGTTTTGTAAAATAAACAGTCAGTGTTGCCTCTATCAAAAAATAAGAGTCCGTGAAAGACTGGAGTTGAATGCTTTGAAAATATGTCAGATTTTAACGCGACATAATATATCAAGATCAAAATGGCTTATTTATTATAAATGAAAAAGTAGCTAATCCTCTTCTAAACGTAAAAAAAAAAAAAAAAAAAAAAAAATAAAGATTATCTAAGTTAATGCAAATAAAACTTTAAAATTACTAATACACTGGAAATAGCTCACATTTCATTAAAAAAAAAAACAACCTTTTCTTCTGTCAGAATCGTGGCTACAGAAACATAAAGGTGCAGAAATGAAAAAAGCATGCGAGACATACATGTAACCCTCTTTTCAATGATTAATTATCACATTATGGCTGAAAAGTGAATCCCGTTGATTTACTCCACACTGGTGGTTCTCTTTTGGTTTTAAATATAAAGAAAGGGCGTATTGCATACCGTGGTCAAGGGGGCATCAGAGCAGTTTTGTTATTTCGACTTTAACAAGCTACCGCTCTTGAAGACCTCATCCAGGACTGTGTTGGTATGCTTGTCATTTATCATGTGGGTTTAATTAGAGCAAGAAATGCAGCTAAGCCTTGTTAATAAGAACGCTTACACCACAAGAAGCTATTATCTGCCATGTGAGCCTTTTGAGGTTTCACCATTTATAAAACTACAGAGGATGTTGCTTACAGAACCCCATTGACTGAGCTCCTATTAAAGAGAGCTATTTAAAAGCCCTGCTGTACAGTCTTGCCTTCTGGAAGTGTAAATTAATCCTCCCTGAGATTGCAGAATCTTGCAGTGAAATGAACAGCTACAAATGAGTGACTTCCTTCAGATGTGGAAAAGATTTTGCATTTCCAAAATAAAATAAAAAGGGCATGTTTACATCCTTTCTGTCCCAGGGTCTGTAGCTTCCTAGATTAGTGAAACTTTTGTAAAGCAATTTACTTTTAAGCAGTATTCCTGCTGTAGAAAGTCTGCATAGATGAACATCCTTGGCGTGTTGTGTGTGTGTGTGTGTGTTAGTTTTCAAAAAAAAATCTGCTGGGGCTGCACCTGTTTTAACTGTTGGCTAGAGTTTCTGTTCCCTCGCCCTTCCACTCCTGTCATTAAATAGCCTAGAGGACATGCCAGGCTGGGGAGCTCTGCATCGCAGAGAACCACTCAGAACACGGCAGGAATGAGCTTCAAGCCAATCTGTTCCAAAATGTGGCTCGGCCTCCCTGCTTGTAAAGCTGTTCAGCTGCATCGACCTGTCCCTGTGGGTTTTTCTTTTTGTTTTGGCCCCAGGGTGAATAGTTCTCTTGTTTTTTCTTTCTGGGGCGTGACGTAAAGAAAAGAACATGTTAATCTTGCACCTTTACTTAAAGAAGTGAAGCTGGTGGGGGGTGGGGTAAACTGCCTATATCCCCAACTAAAGTGGGCACTAAGACCCACTGAATCTTGAAGTTTGCAGGAGGTAGAGCATCTCCCTCATCTGCAAATCATGAGAGCAGGAGGCTGTGTCAGGCTTAAGGGCTGGATGTGCAGCAGTGAGGTTTTTTAAGGTGACGTGGTGAGGCTACGCTCCAAGGCAAAAGTTTAATAAAGTTCTATCATGTAGGAGGAAGTGATGTAAATGAGAAGACTTTCAATGCAGATCAGTAGACACATTCCCCTCTGTTAGAGAGAAAAACACTCTGGGTCTTTCTTGTGTGTTATAAAATAGAATTAGGGCTGAATAATAAATCAAATGTCAAAATGAGACCAGAAGCATACTGTGTGTGTGTGTGTGTTTTTATTGTTTGTAAGAAATGGAATTTGATCTATATTGCATTCTCAATAGTGATACAATGTCTATTTATTTTTTATTTGGATTGGAGCAATGTTACACCCTAGCAACTTGTTATTGACGTGTACACCATATAGAGTAGAATTGTCCCTTTACAGCGCTTGTGTTATTTGCTTTGATTTTAGCTTTTAAGGCGGTTTGATGACGGTTGGACTAAAGATTGTAATTGATTTGCATATAATACTTTTGTACTTGGCTTATTTGTTTAGCATTAGGACTCTGCTGATCGCTTCTGGCTCTAGTTACTGAGGCGTTGTCAGCATGTGGATGAATGGTAGTAAATCAATCCTGGTATTATAGGTCCCAGGTCGGTCATTCTGAGTAAGTAACTGTCTCAAAAGTACAATAATGACCATAAAGTGATTTTATTATAGGCTGCAAATTTGTGTGCTTGTCTGCTGGGGTTTCCACCTTCTGTCAATTGGAAGTGGAAATCCCAATATTTTGGAAGAAATGTTTTATATGGTAGTATCTTCATGTTTTCAAAAGTATTTACTTGGTACTTTTTTGCAAATAAATAGTAGAGCCTGCTGTTTTAGAGGTGCAAGAGAGTTCAAGGTGCTCAATTGAACAACATTGCCCATTTTACATTGCATTTCATAAGAATTGTCTCTAGTGTACTTCTTTTATTGGTTTAGTCACTGTGCTGTATTTGTATTGATTCATTTGCCACAGAGTAACTGCTGAGCTGCTGTTACCTTTATCTAGGCCTTAATAGAAATAATGCATGTTATGGCCATTCCAATAAACAGTAACGTTTTCTCTTTAAAATGTTTACCTGAAGTGTTTTAGTTAGTTCAGGTAACTTTTTAAAATTCTTTTGTCTTCAGAGATTAGCCTAAACTGGAGTGAGACTACTACTGTGAACACACCCCAGTAAACGTTTCATAAAACAAAATGACAACAGAGGCTTTGCTTTCTGCTGCCTACCATACTGTACAACATCAATGCAAGGCTTTCAAATGAAACCTGCAGGCTGTATATGTGTGATCTGTAGGAGGGCTGAGTGGAAGATGACATGCTGAGACCCTGTGCCCCTTTTTAAAATGTCCTTTTCAGAATCGTGGGCGCTTGGCGGAGAAGAGAACGATCCCACTACCCCCAACCCGAATCCCTAAGAGAGAGCTGTCTTCAATCTTCAGCAGCGACGAGAGTGAAGAGAGTGAAAGGGCAAATGGTGACAACACTGAAATAAAACAGGAGGACGATATCCACATCAGTATAATGAAAAGGAGGTAATCTTTCTTTACTCCATCGCGGTTATTACATTTGTCGAGGTGTGACTTTAAAAAAGGAGCCCTTTTACCCTGCTTTGCATTGCTGTCTGAAATTTTTTGAAAAAGTTTTTAAACGATTCCTGGGTTTTTCAATTAATTTGCGTTAACTGGCAGCATCAAAAGGTTAACCCAGGTTTACTGTGAGACTTCTGTCTGGAGTGGAAAGTTTAGAACATTTTCTTCACCTCATCAACATTGAGCGTGATTTAATTAATGACAGCTTTTGACAGAATCAGAGAGAGAAAGCAGGTATGCTACAGAAGAAATGCATTTGATCCAATTCCCTTAGCTACCACAGCAAATGCTATGTTCTCAAAAACTTGCTTACTAATCTAGTACACATCCTAGATTAATTTATGATGGCATACATAGACGCTTTGGAAATATTCGTAATCTTGTAGACTAAATGCATTATAAACAGTGCTGTTTGCACTTCTTATTTGTGCCAACTTCCCAAAGCAGCACAATCCCAACTCAAAAAAAGTAAACTACCAAGAAATAACTCTGCAAATTTCTTACTGCATCCGAATCCCTGTGCATAGGAGATCTGGGGACCTTGCCTTCTTCAATCTTTCATATTCCTGTTCCTGTCTTGATCGAGTCATTCACACGCAGCTCAAACAGCACTCCGGAGAATAGTAACGTCACTCAGCATCACATGCGTATCCAAACAACTACCTCCAACTGCTTGACACATCCAATATTTCAGAATACAACCACACTAACATTTAAACCTACACTCCACGTGCCTGTACAATCAATCCACAAACTATTACTTCCCAGACCAGAAAAGCAACAGCTGTGTACTCATCTACAGTAACTACTCCCGTGGACTTTGAGCCGAGCATCAGTCTTGAGTACATTAAATACAAAAGTTACTTTCTCTTCCATTTTAACTCTCCGTGTCCGCTGCAGAGTATCTAACCCTCACACGCTATTGTACTAAATTTTGTCTTCTGTTTTGGGTGTTAACTATTAAAAAAGGAGCCCCGTGTACCCGGCTTGCCTTGGAAGGATGGCTAGCATTGGTCGTGGTGATCCAGAACTTCTACAAACAGACCTCTTGTGGATCATCTGAACGTTAGTCACACTCATCTCAGCCTGCGAAGAGGTATACTATGTACAAACAGGCTACACCACACAATTGTCACGGTTGCCCCACATCAGGGTCAGCATTCCTGGCTTAGGGGTTGACTCATTGTGCAACGCGGCCAATTTTTTGCCGTAACTGGCAGCATCAAAATTAACCCAGGTTTTTAACTTGTGAACTGTCTGTCTGGATGGAAAGGTTAAACATTTTTTCCTTCACCTCATCAACATTGAGCCCTTGATTTAATTATGCAGCTTTTGACAAATCAGAGAGATAAAGCGGTATGCCTACAGAAGAAATCCATTTGAATACCAATTCCCGTAGTCCTACCAAAAGCAAATGCTATGTTTCTCAAAACTTGCCCTTACTAATCTAGTACACATCCTAGAATTACTTTTATGAGGCATACATAGAGCTTTGGAAATATGCGTAATCTTGTAACTAAAGTGTCATTAGAAAACATGCTGTTTTGCACTTATTGAACTGGAGCCAACTTCCCCAAAGCTCGTACGCCTCCCAACGTCCTAAACGAATAACTTTATGCTTACTTGCAATGAATGAGTCAAGTCATATCCTCTAATCTTTTTTAGTAAACAACAAATAAAAAGACAATTGAAAGCTAACAGTTTAATTTATTTCTAAATAATAATAAATAATAAAAAAACAATCATTTAATAAAATGGCTAAAATCACCACTGCATTATGGTTCTCTTAAAGGGGATGTCGAACCTAGATTTACTTTTATTTTGTCGCTCCATATGTTTGCGTACGATATTCAACCAGACCTGTCCCCGCTCACGCAATAGAAACACAAGCAGTGCTAGTAAGAAACTCTGTATTACATTCAGGTAGAGGCTGAGATGAGAAGTATTAATGTGTTATAAATAAACATAAATCCGTATGCAGGCTTTTGACACGAAACGCAGGGGAAAGCAGCGATTGGGATGGTCTGTTTTGAGTATGGGCTGGAAGTAGGCCAGGACTTCAGGAAGCTCCGTTTGATCTAATGAGGATTAAAGGTCGGTAGGAAAAGGAAATGGCTACTTATTTGTTAGCAATAGCCCAAGATTAAAATGACAGACCGTGAAACAACAGGCTTCCCTGTTGGCGGAATAAATAACTGGCAGGCAGTGTTGGGGTGGGGGGGCTGGGTAATAGGATAGAGCCGGGTCTATGAGATGAAAAACACTTGAACACAAAAAAAAAGAACATACTCCGGAAGCCAGAATTATGTTGTTTGCTGAATTTGTTTGTTAACCAGACAGAAAGTAGGCCAGAATATATGACTTACAGCGCAAAGCGTTTCTTGATCACCGTTATTTGTCTGATTTTTTTTTACAAGCAGTTTTTTTTAAAAAAAAATAAAAATCTATCTTGTTGTCCTTTCTGTGTACCTGCAAGTCATTAAGGCGTTTTTAGAAGTTTATATTATTAAAAAATAATAAACTGCCTTTTCCGCATGGGACTTGTTCTTAATTGCAGCGAGTTTTTAGATAGCTAAATGAAGTAAAGACACAGTGGGGTTTCACTTGACACACTCCTTTGAAACGCATGAACCCATCAGCGTCTGTGAACCACACAATTTTGAATGTCAGGGTGATCGAATAATAGAGGAAGCAGTATTCCATTAAAACCGTGGCTAACCTTGTTAAGCTCATTTTCGAAACACCTTTGTTGCTCACAAGTAAAGATGTTAATGAATTTACCGAACACTTACTGGCACTAATCGCGTTGGGTTTCGTCTGTAGGAGACGGCGGGAGTTGTATGGTGCCGAGGCTCCAGCACATTTTGAGAAGCTGTTCTTTGACCGTACGATGGGGAAAATAAAGGGCTGGCTGGAGAAGATAATAGGATGTACAATCTATGAAATTCGATTTGCATTGAATTTAGACCAGCAAGTGAGATGCAGAGGGGTCTGTACAAATTGAATTTGTTTGTCGGATTGCAAAAAAAATTAATAAAGTAACTCTAAATTTTTTTTTTTTTTTTTTTTTTTTTTTTTTTTAAATAAAAACATAAATTTGGTTACAGCTACAGTATCTAGATATATTTGTATCTATTTTATATATATATATAATATAAACATATATAATATATATATATATATATTATATATATATATATATATATATATATATATACATATACATGTACACACACACACACACACACACACACACACACACACACAGTGAAAGGGTAACCATACAGAATACTTCACAATATATTTGAATATAGAAATGAAATGACTGTGTTGACCGAAAACAATAATAACTAACAGCTGCTAAAGTGTCTACACATATCTAGATCATTAGTGTGTAACATGTAAGCTTATTTCAGTGGTAAGGTGACAGCATTCTGTACAGCAAGAAGATCAAGGACAATATAGCGCTGATGGTTTTAAATGCCAAGGTTCTCCGCTTGAAACTGTCTGCAGAGTTATTTATCATTTATTTTACAGAGGGGGGGGGGGGGGGGGGAAGAAGGAAAACCTGCCTGAACAGTTCCAATGAACACATAATATTACAGAGCTTCAATTACAATTTGCTGACAGAATCTTTTACGTGTCCTATTTATGGAGCAATAACTGAGCTTCAATCATTTCTACTTCCTGACGCTGGGACGTCCCGTGGACACAGGTTTCGTTTCTTAAGATGTCAAAAGATTATGTAGGCTGTTTATCCGTTTTATTAATATATATGTTTATTGTTCTCTCTTCAGACCATATGTAATGCCATTCTGTTCAATTTTAAAAATGAGTGTTTGTAGAAGTGGGGGTGCTCGAGTGTAGAGCACTCTTTCCTTATCCCCCTGAGCTTGTACTGCTACCCGGACACCAGCTCTTAAATCCTTGCTATAAATCTAGCTGCGTGTCGGAAGAAGGGTTTAACCTGTCTGCATTTTACAGGCCTGTGGGGTGTTAAGAGCTGAACTCCAAACCGCAGAGGCCCGCTGGCGCTGCCCTGCACCCAATGGCTGATGTTAAATGGTGTTTAAGGCAGAACCTGGAGAGAAGCAGCTTGTGTTCTAAGACCAGGCTGTATCCTTGGTTACAGGATGTAGCACTGTGCCTGTGCAGCAGAGGTCCAGCATTGTGCAGAACTGGATTTAGTTTTTGGTTTTATATACTTGAGCTGTTTAGCACACGCTGCTCTACTGGCACAGGGAATGTGAAACCGGGGGCTCTTGAGGAGATTGCGTTTGTGAATAACCTTCTCGGTAATTAAAAAAAAAAAAAAATTTACATATTAAAGGAATGTTTTATTTTTTTATTTAGCAGTCGCCAATTATTTGTATTATTTTCTCCCAATTTAGAATATCCAATTGTTTTTAGGCTCAAATCACCGCTACCATCCCCACGCTGGGAGCGGCGAAGACGAACACATGCTGTCCTCCGAAGCGTGTACCGTCAGCTGATCGCTGCTTTTCATGCTGCACACTCGCCACGCAGCCTCCTACAGCGTCAGAGGACAACGCAGCTCTGGGCAGCTTACAGGCAAGCCCGCATGCGCCTGGTCAGATTACGGGGGGTTGCTGGTGTGCAGTGAGCCGAGGACACCCTGGGGAAAGCACTTGTTATTTTGTGGGCTTCAGTGTTTTGTCCTTTATTCAGTTTTTTTTTCTAGTTATAACTGGAATTGACAGCCTGTCTTCCGTTTTCATATGCATGCATTTATAATTGGCAGTGATTCCTAATAAAAAAAGGATTTAGGATACAGGAAGTGGTAAATCCCTGCAAAAACTGAAAGGCCAAAATATGTGGGAGAAAAGAACAAAAAAACGCTCTAGCGGTGATTAAAGTTCCAGCAAACCATTTTTTCCCCTTGCTCTACATTTTATTAAGGGATAATTTTCATGGTGTTATTAAGATTTTATGTTTACATCTGATAAAAACTGAGCCGGTTGTCAAGATCCATGCATGTTGTTGCATAAACAATGGTGGTGCCGCTAGGCGATCCGATAATTTTAAATCATGCATACAAAGATTAGGCGTTATTGCAAAAGCAGAAATAGCTAACTTAGTTCTTATCCTGTACTTTTGATAACCAACAGAGTTGAAGTGACTAAAGAGCTATCGTTCCGGAGTAGCACTGGTTTACTGAAAATGGTTTTGTTGAACACAGCTTGGTATTCAGGGCTCTTGAGTGTGTAATTGTAGTAGACGGGGAAACACAGTCGATAACATCGTGCTGCTTTGTATCAAACACATTGAAATGCATCTGATTCTTTACCCCGTTTTACTTCTTCGGAAGCCCTTGAAGCATCTGGTATCTGCCACCCTGCTGTTGATCATCTTCTGAGTTTTCATGTTTATTTTTAGATGGAAGCAGGGAAATTACCGAAGTCTTGTCAAATGGAAAAGACCTAGTTTCATGACTACTCCCACGTGAAGAATGCCTCATAGGAAGGATTCCCCCGTCCCTTTGATGAGAAATCTGCTTCTTTCAAGTGGGGATCCCCCGCCTCCGCCCCCACTCCCACCCTCAGATTTAAGGAAAGTTTTTTAAACTCTGATGCTAAAAGAGGTTAGGTGGGTAGAAATTATACTGTGTTTTGTTGGTATTTTAAAAGCTGTTTTGTAGAACATGCTGTTGAGGTATTTTATTCCGAAGTGCAATTTTGCACCAGTGTGCAAACTCTTAATGTTGCAGAATAAGTAACAGTCCACTAAAAAGGTTCATGTAAAGGTTTGGATGTGCGCTGAAGCGGTTCTAATTTTAGAACTGCCTAAAAGTTTATTTACCCCAAAGGGTGCAAATTGAACTTGATTTAAAGACCTTGATAAATCTATTTATGTTTTTTACTCCACTGTGCAAGTTTTCACCGGTTTTACAAAAGTGACATAAAACTTTCCAAATCTAGTGAGAGAGAAATAAAGTTAAGAACTTTTGAAGACCACCTCCTAACTGTTTTTTTAGTATCAGTGTTACTAGTATTAGTTACTAGTATTAGCATCAGTGTGTTTTGGTTATTTTCACAACAAAACAAAATGGGGCAAATTGTGCACTGGTATAAAAAGCTTTTTAAAATATGCACACCTTTTTATGAAGCGTTATAAAACATGTCAACTTTTTTATGTAATCAAATAAACTACCAAATGATATTGCAAGTCAACTGGAAAATTACAAAGCGGTATTCAATATTTTCACGTAATATTTTCAACATGCCACATTTTTTTTAGCAATTTGGTTTATGTTTCGCAGGGAGGTTGAGAAATAAAAGTGGGTTGGTTACAGAACTTTTGAAGAGGTTCTTTACATACTGTTCCTAACTGCTTTTTTTAGTATCACGTGTTACACTGCATTCCCTGTAGTAACTTTATTAGACAACATTATTCAACTGGTTTCATTCGACTTTGAAGCAAAATTACTTAATTCTATAGGGTGATTTGCAAAACTTTGGGCAATAGCTGTACAGTTACAGTACCATTGTCAGGTTCTTTACATACTGTTTCACGCTGCTTGTTTGTGTGTCACGCACAGCACTGCATTCCCTGTAGCCTACCTTTATCAGACAGCTAATTATTACCATTCTGAAACAGTCACACTTCAGGTGGAACAGCTGTAAGATTTCTCTGCGTGGAGAAAAAAAAAACGAAGAGGAGTGGCTTTTATTACTTGCAACAGGGCCCGAGAGTAGTGGCTTGGCTGTTCTTGCCCTGTTCTTTTCTTACTTTGTCATCAGATCAGTAGAACACTGAGGGGCAGATGCACTAAAGTGTTGCGCCTCTCGCAATAGTCTCAAACAAGTCGGAAGTCTAGGGTGAAATGTACTAAACAAGCACAATGCTGTTAGCGACTTTTTATGAAATGCTTTGCAACAGCAGTTTTTCTTTGCGGTTCAGCCTTAGATGAATATGGAATTCTGGGTGTTCCTGCGGACATTCACAAAAAGGGGGTGGGGATAGAGCAAATGAGGGTTCAAAAAAAAAAAAAAAAAAAAAAAAAATTTCGGATATTATAATGAGATAAACAAAAAAAAAAAAAAAGAAAAAAAAAAAAAAAAAAAAAAAAAAAAAAAAAAAAAAAAAAAAAAAAAAAACAAAAAAATCACTAAAGCTGCCGGCAATTGCGACACTTTAAGAACTTTTTGAAAGCACGTTTTAAACAGTCGCGATTGTTGCTGGCATTTCCCAGTCCGCAAAAAAAAAAAAAAAATTTTAAAAAAAAAAAAAAAAAATGTGTTGCAAAAAAAAAAAAAAAAAAAAAAAAAAAAAAAAAAAAGTTGTGCTCAATGCATTTCAAGCAAATTCGTTTGTGCATATGGGTTTATGACAAAAAGGATTTTCGTCCCTTAGGGGGTGGGGATAACAATGTTCGTTGGAAACCTTTCGATATTATATGACATCATTAAAGCTGTGTAGACCCACCAAAACGGGTTGCAACAGCCGTTTGTCAATCTGACGTTGATTGTACGCTGCGCGTTTGGGGGGTCGACTTTGACATCCTGGTTGTAGACATATCCCTGTAATCATTTGTTTGAAAGCAGGGTGTCCTTACATTTGAAAACCGAAATGACACGCAATTAACACGTGTTAAAGTTGACGTGGAACTGCTTTATCTTATTTTACATGTACACATACGAACATCGACCTGTAAATGGCACAAATATCACCTTGAAAATTATAAATTTTTACACAACGTACTCCATGCAAATTACTGTTAATGCAAAAACCCTTGACGAAATAGAAATGTGTTGCTGGTCCCTTACAATTTGTATTAACGAGAATTGACTCTCTTCCTGTAAGTATCATAACTTGTCAGTGTGGCACCATGATCCATTTTGTGTTAATTGTTCAGGCTACCAAGTAGGAAAAGATGATGATGATGATGATAATTATTAAAACATGCTAAAATAATTGTGTACACCAATGTGCACAATGCAGCAGCATGATTTATTTTGTGTTACTGGTACAAATTTGTACTGTACAGGTTTATATTTTTTACATGATGTAATGTGTAGACTACCCAAAACACATTAGTGTTTTTTTGATGCAATGATTTACACATTTAAAATACATTGAGCTTTATAAATGCGTTTCACGTGTCTGCCTCTCGTCATTTATTCGAAAAACAGGCCTCGCTAAGATGACACAACAAATATTTAAATTGGTATAGTGCGGCTCTCTTTATTAACATATTTTCTCTTCGTACATACGACAAAATGTATACTTTTGCGAATTGTTGCAACAGAAATGCATATTGCGGTTTGTTTGTGCTGCGACTGGCCCATCTCAGTACATCTACCCCTGAGTGCCTCACATTAGCAAGCCATTGCTTTTGCTGAGGAAAGAGGTTTATGTACGTCTGTTCTTCTTTCAGTTTGTAATGCTTTTTCCCCTTGATGACTCAAAAAGCCGCATCACTATGGCTATCGCTGACAAAAGGTGCCTGGCTGCCCGTGAGATCGGCTCTGCTGTTGGAAACATCAGTGTGAGGACTGTAAGTGGGCTGCCGTGCTTTCTGGTAACGAGGGAAACAGTCTGTT
Source organism: Polyodon spathula (assembly GCF_017654505.1). Classification (NCBI taxonomy): domain Eukaryota; kingdom Metazoa; phylum Chordata; class Actinopteri; order Acipenseriformes; family Polyodontidae; genus Polyodon; species Polyodon spathula. The sequence goes on along the minus strand of NC_054549.1, from coordinate 5,915,820 downwards.
ATTGTGACTACAACTGAGAGGAACAGCAGCTGGGTATGTGGCCCAGCTCTGAGTTACTGATAAGGGATGGGATTAGAAAAGAAAGAGAGAAAAATGGAAAGAATTAATTTTCTGCTATTAGTGAGGGCCTCCATTGAGCTGTGCTGTGAATATGCCCATAGTAAACCATTCCAGATATACTGGGAGAGAACTAATGATCTCAGCACCCAACACTGTACTAAACTAGAATACATTCAATTACCTTTAGCAGAAAATACCTCTGAGAGATTGATTTTCTTTTTTTGTGCATGTTGGCTGTTTGTGGTCCTAAGTGAAATGAGTTTAGTGGCTTCATTATACTTTCTAGTGGGCTGCATGGGCTGGGCACTAATGCTTAGAGCGTCTTAATGCCAGTTGTTCGTTGGATCTGGTTGATATGGCAGGGGTACAAAACCACTCTCTTATCCAGTTGCTGTTAACAGTTGTGGTACGCTGGCTTGGCAATGTGACCATGATAGTGTTTGACATGGACTGCAGTTTGCAACACTGCAGTTCAAATGCTTTTAGCAAGCATTACACATAAATCAACAAACGTTTAAAATTCAAAATAAATAACAATTACAACAAAAAAGACCCAAATCCCTTTGCCTATATAGAAAAAGAGAATGCATATTTAAGTTAGCTATTTTTCTTTTTTTTTTTTAAGGTCATATACAGGGAAAATCCTGGCTCAGACTAGTAACAGATGCAACACAGTGTGCCAGTGCTATGAAATCCTATACATTTTCATATGTGTTGCATTAGCAGGAGAACAGTTGTGTCCATAAGTGCCGGGTATTACATATTTGTCTGGATCGTATATCCTGGGGAAATGTCTTTATACATAATTTAGTGGAATGAAATCTTTTCAGTCACCTGATGGGCTCAAGTTACTGAAACAAGCACTGCCTGCACCTCCTTTATGAACAGGCTTAGGTTCGTTAATATTGAGGTCGTTATGTGCGCTGGTTGATTTGGGATGAAGGGTATTGACAGTTTAGGATGTGATTATGAAGATTTTCTCATGGTGTGCATGGTGATAACACAGCTTGATCGGCCTTAGCTGTCACTGCCTTGATCCAGATCCTTCCCCCCTCTGCTGAGTCAGGGACCCGGGTGTTACCTGCTTTGACGCAGATTTTGACCTTGTCTGACCGTCCGGGCGCTCTCATTAGCAGCCCGACAGCAGGAGGAGGGACAAACTGGGGCAGCACAGTGAAAGTATGTTTAAATCAAACAGGAAATAGTCGGCTTATATATATATATATATATATATATATATATATAAAAAAATCTCCCTTTTATTAATAAAAAATATTACAAAGAAAAAGCTATTTAAAATATGTGCACAAGAGAACATTTGCCTTTTTTGTTGTAACTTTCTGCAGTCTAGCCAGTCAGGACTTTATTACAATATCTTGTCCGACTTTAATATTTTAATATTTCTCTTTAACAGATGTCGGTGCACATGGACTACAAGAGTCAATCGTTTACCATTTTTTTTTAATATAAATCAGGGTGTAATGAGACACAGATATCTGGATCTGTATGTCTGTTCATTTTTACTTATTTCGCCCAGTGATTTATTTTACAATATAGTCTTTTTCCTCATGTTTTTTTGTGCTTGCTGATTTGAGGGATTCAGGACATTAACTCAACAATCATTAGAGGAGCAGCAGCAGCTTCGGAAACTAATTAAAGGGGCTGCCAATAGCTGTTCCCAGGAGATGCTTTTAGGGCTTTAACTGGTCCAATAATAAATCTATTACATTTTTTTTTTGCATCGACAGAATTTAAAGAGACAGTACTTTAATTTTTTGCTACATTGCACTGTATATTCCAGATACTGTTATAAAACAGTACGTGCAACAGATAACGCTATTTCTAAAAAGGTTCTTTGTGTTTGTGTAATTGTAGAATTGTAGTTTTGGCCATGCTGCTTTATAATTACTGTATACTGTGGGATGCTGTCTTGCAAACGACAAGAGCCTGGTAACCAGACTTGGTTTGAAGAAATGTTTTTCTTTTTTGGTCTGAAGAAATGTTTTTCTTTTTTACAGCATACAAGCATGATGGCTATCTATTACCCTGTTGGGTTTGTGAATTGCATTTTGCGAACAAGAATTCTGGTTGTAATAAAGTGCTGCAGCTGGCGTATTAAAGAACAGCTTGGGATCCTGTATAAAAAGGCAGCTTAGTACTTTATTCCTTTTGCCATACAGAGAAGACTTTAATATCTGCTGTTTTGTTTTTTCATTACCCTGTGAGAGATGCTTCCTAATATTAACCCATAATCCGGTATTTTATAACATTATGCTAGTTAAGGGGATCAGCGTTATAATCTGATTTTGATCAAATACCCCTATGACACACTTCTTAGTACTTGACAGGACATCATGGCGGTGCAGCCTTGCACTGTGAATATCCCAGTTTTAATCTTTAAACCCAAGTTCAGCTTAGTAGTTAGAGCTACAGACAGGCAGCATAAAGAGTTTCAATCCTGGCTAACTGTTGCTTATTCTCCATTATGCTTCAGTATAACCCCAGCTACAAAACCTAAGGTTTCACTGTTCATTTTGCATCCTTTGCTTGTTTTTGCATGTAAAGCGTTGCTCTCCCCTTTAGAAGCTTGCATGTTTTAATTTGTATCTAGCAGGACTGAGGGTTCTTACGCTGCAAATTTTCCCAAGCAATGCAAGAGAAATGTTGAGCCCAGATTTCTAGTTTATTTCACTAGGAGCACCTGCATATTTTACGTGGGCCCCTCCCTGTGGTGCTCCAGCGACCCCAAAGCTGTTTGAAGTGCACTCCTGTGCAGGTGGCATAATGTTGATAATGTTCTCCCCAGCATGACCAGACCAGCCCTTGTGTCTACAGTAGGGGTTCCTAACCCTGTCATTGTATAAGATTGGCAGCTTACGTTATGTATTGCATGCACAGTGAATGAGTCATTGACAGTCGTATTAAAGCAGCCCACAATGAAAAATATTTTTCTAATTGGAATAATAACTCTTGCTTTTCTTAAAGAATATCTTTCCTAGATGTTTTTTTTAGTATGAAATAAATGATTTGAATACGGCTTATTATAATATGTAGCTCTAGTAATACGCTTGAAGTATTTAACACTTGATTTGCAGTAGCAATCCTTTTTTTTATTATTGCCAATATCTTTTTAAGATGACTCTTATCCAAGCTTGTCCTCTGCACTTGACATCCAGTTATTGATTGGGGTGATTAAAGAACCCATAATCATTTCATTTTAAGCTCCTAAACTTATTATACACGCTGCACGTGTGATTAACGCATCTTATGGTGGCAGATAGGACGGGATAACACACAGAGTCTGCAGGAGTCTGTGTTTTTCCTTAAGTCCATTTATATGATTAAAATTATGCTTACATTATGGGTTTTGAAAGGAGGCGTCTGTTAGCAAAAATGGTTTCGCATGTGCTGGGAGATGCGTTCTCCTTAAGCAGCCACTTTTTAAAACGATAAGCAGGAGGCCTCAGACGTTGGAGGGGGGATCGCGATGCTGCGAATGGAAGACAGTCTGCAGACAGATACCAGCTAAATCTACCGATTTGTCTAGAGATTTTGTCACTAACATATCTGATTAACAGAGAGCTAAACAACAGATTAGTGGCACTCCGTGCCGGGTTTAGAAGTGTTTAAAACGGCATGGGTCAGGAATATTTTCAGCACATTGCACTAAGATGGTGTTTAGGCGCAGCGGTCTTATATAGGGCAGGAGCTGACACTGAATAGATCGTTTGGGTTCACTGCCATGTGTTCTCTGGTCAGACGTGAGCAGTGCACACTGCTACTGTAAGTAAGAGTTTGTGTGCCAAGTTTGATTTATACTGTCTAAGGATTTACCTTAAGGTGTCCAAGTGAGTATTTCCAATGGAAAATACATTATTTAAAAAATGGCTTTTGAAGTATTAATCAACCTTATTCTTTTAAAATATTTGTTGGATGAAAGTTTTTACTCTACATCAATAAAATAAGGAGAAGAGCTGTTTTTTAAAACCGGTCTCCCTCAGTGAACAAGCATGATTTAAATGCTCAAACCGTAACTGCTGATACACCATAAGAAAATGGAAGGCTTTGCCCCTTGTTACTGGAGGATGTAATTACACTGCCTTTAGATGTAAGCAAGGTACTAGGAGTGCATCATACAGCAGCAAGTTTAGGTTGACGGGCAGATGAAAAGATTATAATTTTGTCCTGAAGTGTCTGATACTTGTCAAGAAGACAGATAGCTTATTGGAACCCTAGCTTATGGGAGGGGGGGAGTTACTATTGATCATATGGTCACAGATTAGAATTTCTTACCTGGATGCTTCTGTTTCATTGCAGCCGGGACAGTGATCTTTCGACTATCATCTCCAACCTGCATCAGAGCCGACACTTCGTTATGCCAGAGAGCCAATCCCGCAGCGAAATCAAAAGGAATCGCATTGATATTGGCTCAGGATCAGCAGGTAGGACACAGGGCTTTTAATATCTTAATATCTTATATATAATGTAACTGAAGTGAACTTGGTGCAGTTTAATATGACTCATTAATTAACAGAAATTATGTATATTTCTTACTCTGTACCATAGGGTACAGAGTAAGTAAAGTTTGCCCCCATAAAACTATTTTAATGCTAGCAAGAAAAGTACAGGGAACTACTATTTACCGTGTCCTGCCTGCAAAGTTTTTTTTTTTCTGAAACAAATTGGGCAAACTTTTCCCTTCAGTCTGGGCCCTAAAGGTATTTGGGTGGTGATAGTGGTCTATGACTTGCAACACAGAATGGATGTTTTAAAAATTCTGCTAACAGTTTACTGGTGTTGTACGAGCCAATGTAATACTGTCAAGTGTGGGGTTAATTTCACAAGCATGATGGTCAAGACGCACCGATTTGTCCGTTCCCCTGTAGAAAGTATAATGTTTCCACTTTAAAATAATGTATGCGTCTTGTATCTGAAAGATTGCATGTCTCTGGGTCCCTGGTTTCGTTTAGTGTCTGCTTATGGAATGAGAAAAATAAGCAGAAGGCCATGTGTTGATAAAATCTAATTGCTCTATCGATCTGCCTTGGAGCCAGTGATCGCAACCTTGGTAATTGAGATATTCCTCTGAGTGTGTGTTGAGCGATGCCTTTTCTCTGTACGCATCTACTCTGTCTTCTCGGGGAAGGTCTATAGATAATGCAGAAAAAAAACAACCAAAGCAATATTTTTGCATTGAGCATGGGATGAGAGTGTTATGACATTGTGATTTTAATGGTGCGATGTGCTATAAAAGACAGAACTTCATTGCTAATGTATGTTTAAACGGAGACCATCTTATTATTCAGTCAATCTATAAAACTAAAAATGTTGCAAGGCTTTTCTTGGGTTGCTAGTGAGAATGGAGGGATTGTGGAAAAATCTTAATTTAATTTAGAAACAAAAACACAAAGGGATGAGCGGGCAGGGCTCTCTCAATGGAGTAGGGCAGCAAATCTGACGGTTTGGGCACTACACAGCTTTAGAACCTATTTAAGTATCTGTAAAGAGGTCCAATCCTCTCACCCAGTCTGTCTAATTCTGTCTGCCAGTGAATTGATGGAGACAGGGACATGACTAAGGTACAAACTGAGCGTCATTTTATGTGTGCTGCTTTCACAGTGACTGAAAGGAAGTGTAAAGAGAAGTCAGAAACCTGAGCAAATGACTTCTTTTTAAATGAAAATAAGCTGCTTTTTTTTTTGGGAAGCCTAAAGTAATTCAAAGGACAATCCGGTTTTGATTTTTTGCAACGACTTCTGTGTAAATTTCTAGTGGTACAAGTCAAAGCGTAGAGCTTTCGCTGGAGGCAGTAGCGGATGCTGGCACACAGCAATACAGTTTTCTAGTTTTGCAATTGATGTGCATCGTATTTTCTTTGCTTCAGACACACATACTTGTGAGGGTATAATATAGTAAATGCAAACGCACCTGTGCAGTGTGTGACAGCACACTGCAATTACAAGGCTGCCGAAGGAAACGCTGTGTCAATATTGAGGCCAGGCTGCACATTGACGGCGATGTAGGCATTAAACTTTGTTCAAACAAACCATTAGCACAGACAGAAGTATTGGAGGTGGCCTGTTTGCACTGTATGAAGGGGCTTCCGTACTTGTTAAGTCACGAAATTGACATTGATTAGCTTTGCCCTTTTTAAAAGCAATTGGATGCCAGCAGTACCTGTCTAGCAGGCAGGCACCTCCGTGCAGACAGCGTTAATGTGAGGCTCGGAGACGGAGAGGCCCCAACAGCAGTAGGGAAGGGAAGGAGAGGCCTGATGGTGAAATATCCGTTAATTATGTTTGAGAGAAAAGACATTAGAGACGACCCAGGCGTCGGCAGTAAGTGACTGGAACGGCCTTAGTCGCAGTCTTTGGGATTCGATTGGCTGGGAGCTGACAGATACTGTCTGGAGAGCAGGCTTATCAGCGGCTTTATGGGCAGGGCTGGAGACTTTCATGGGCTGCGCAAGGTGTTGTTTTGCATGGATAGCGCCTTCCTGGGGGAGGGCTAGTCAATTAACCCCTTTGTAGGTCAGTTGGGATATTGTCTGCTCTGCTGCTGTGTGTGTGTGTGTGTGTGTGTGTGTGTGTGTGTGTGTGTGTGTGTGTGTCACTCTCTCTCTCTCTCTCTCTCTCTTTATCTCACTGTGGCCTGTCGCAGGCGACAAACTGGTAATTGCTTCTCGATGTCATGGGATGCCAGCAAACTTAAGTGATGATGGTAATGGTTGACTGCAACCTCATTTTCTTTATCAGTGTGTTAGAGGTTACTTATTTTATTTATTTAATCATTTATGTATGCATTTATTCATTCATTTATTCAGCTAAGGTTCATGGTAATAGACACAAATAAATGTTATTTTAGATATTTGTTATTGTTTTTTTAATATCTTTTAAAGATTTGAAAGGCATTTTTTTAAGTGATTTTTTTTTTTTTTAATGGCGAGTTCTTCCAGTGTTCTTTGGAAATATTATCAGTCACTTGTCCGAATGTGAAACTACAGCTGACTGAATTTCACTCCTGTTTGGCAGTTACACTTTCAATTGCTAGCAGGGCACATGCGTGAGCATGACTAATTTAAAAAATAAGGGTTTGGTGGTGCTTATTTTTTTGTCGCCTTTTTATACATATGTTTATGCAAATATTATAAATACATATTTATCCACACGCGTACTGTATGAACATACATACACTGTACGGTACACACGGTAGAATCCTGTATCCCTCCCTTACCTTAGTTCCTTAGTGCTGCCCAGGTACACTGTATGTTGTGTGTGTTTTTTGTTGCCCCTGACATTGTCTATTTAACGAGTCCTGCCGCTGTCTTGTGTTTACTTAGCCCTCTCCAAGCCCTTCTCAGAGGAGACCGTTTCCAGACTGTGCCCTGTCCCAGAGGAGGTCTCTCTCTCTCTCTGTCTCTCTCTCTCTCTCTCTCTGTGCCTGCAGCCAATCAATGGGAGCCTCTCAGCCTCAGCAGGGCCCTGCAAACATGAGATCAATAAGTTATTAGCACCATTCTGTCAGCTGTAATGTGGGGATTGATCGGGGCCGGGGCTCCTGCACGCTGCCTGGCACTCCCCCAGCCTGATAAAGATGACAGATTGAGGGAATAAGAAAAGGGAATTAAGGACTCTGGCTGTCAAAGCTGTCACTGGCTGGGGAAGAAGAAGAAGAAGAAGGAGCAGCACTGCTGCTTTTTTATATTTATTTATTCTATTTTTCCCTTTACCCTGGGCGTTTAGAATGAGTGCAGTCAGTCTTTAAATGGTTTTAAGGGTTAGATCCCGCTGGGGCAAAGTTAGGCTTGAGCCCCTGATTGTTTTACTGTGGAATGAGCAGGAAAAGCTGAATAGGGTTTAATGGAAGATCAGCAAAAACCTCTGGAGCTTATCTGGGTGTTCCAGTGTATTACTCAAGATCTTTTTAAGTGGGTGTATATGTGTGTGTGTGTGTGTGTGTGTGTCTATCTATCTGTCTATCTATCTATATCTATATATATATATGAGAATTTCAGGATTTTACATCATTTGCTCTTTTGCTTGTTAACCGTTTGATTTTTGTTTGGATTAGTTACACAAAAATACATTTGGACCACATGAGTACAAGGTTCCTTTTTGGCAACCATACAAATACGTTTATACTTTTCCCCAGCAACTGAGCTGTATTTGATGCACACGTGTAATATATGTGGTCCAGTTGAAACTGTTTTTAACAAGCACTTGTTTTGCGTAAAATAAAGCATCTGCACTTTTAAGAAGCAATATTTAATAGGTATTAAAGTATTTCAGGCTCTGCCACTTAGGCAGATATTCCATGGAGGGGGATAGGGGAATCTCTAAAGGCTTTTGATGCTGGGCATCGCTGTCTACATTTCTTGGCTTTACTGCCGTCAGGGTAATATTCAGTCCTACTGGGGTTCTGTACCAAAGAACCACTCCAAAGTATCTGGGACCAGGAGATTTGGGAGGCGTCTCTTATTTAAGGAGTACTGGCAGAAGTTTGCATTGGTTCAGGTATTCTAATTTACCAGGGGTTGGCATAAGAATCAGGATTTGATGATTTACTTATTTTTCTTAAACAAACAAAATCCAATCTAAATGTGCCAGTATGGAAAAGCCATCTTGGCAGAATCATACAAAAACAGACGACTCGCTTAAGATTCATGCAAAAAATACTTTTGCAGATTGAGACCCAGGTGAAAGCACTATATTAGAGAATTGCAGGATTTCTATTTAGGAGAGCATTGTTCAGTGTCCTTTTGGTCTTCAGAGGACCATGTTGGGGGTCGGGTTTTGGGGTGCATTGCATAAGGGTTAGGGGTTTGCAGCTGTGTTTTTGCCTGTGTTTATGTGCATGTAAAGCATGTGTTATTGATCAGCTGTCATTCTTATGCTTTTCACTGTATAGAAAGTTTTTTTTATTTTTATTTTGGGGGCTCCTGAGTGGCGCATCCCATAAAGGCGCTCTGCGTGAGTGCAGGACACGCCCTATAGCCTGGACGTTGCCATTTCGAGTCTGGGCTTGTGGGATGAGCTAGCAAAGTTTCCAGGGATTCAGCAAATCTCTCTTGGTTCGAAACAGGAAACAGGCTGATTTTATAACAAGCGTAGGCAGTAATAACAGCCCTTTAAAAATGGGGTGTGGTATATTAAATAGAGGAGGCTGCATGGAAAAGTAGATTAGGCAGCGTTCATTTTAGGAGTTGTGTCTGTTGGTTGCCGACCCCGGAATTATAAGAAAGGAAACGATTTGGGGAAGTTTAAGACTACAGAGCTCGCTTCTTATCAATGTGTGGCTGATCAGAATTCCTTCCTGCTTTCTTGTTCAGCAGCAGCCAACGCGCGCTTCGCTAAAACACAGAGGCGACAGCGATGTGACAAAGGAATCACAAGGCTGTGATTTTGCACCGTTCCCCATCCATCTCATTTTCCATTGCTTATTGAATGGGAGAACTAAGTGATCAGTCACTTTTTTTTTTTCCAGCTCTTGAGCGTAGGCAAGAGTCAATCTAGCCACATTAGAAAGGCTTTCACACTGGCCTGTGCCTTGAATGGGAATAATAGTTTCCTCTTGTGATTACATCAAAAGGGGTCATTAGCGAGCCCCCCTTGCCGCCTGGCTCGCTCAACAGCTGTACAGTGTTGCGCTGTTGCTATAGAATTTCTTTATGTGCTTTTCCTATTGAAATACATCGATGGGTGGAAACTACTTTGCAGGGTGTTACGTGTTGGAAAACTATCATGCCTTTCATTAGAACAGCATGCATGCGTACTGCAGAGAAGATTGGCACAGGTAACGGCTTTATATTGTACTTAATACAAGGCAAACTATATGCTGCACACGACAAAGTGCTTGTTGAGTCACCCGCCTCTACATGTTAAAAAGAGAGATGTCAGGTGGCTGTCTTCAGGTTCAAGATAATCATGTCCTATTCATCGAGGCAGCAGCCTGCGCAAGGGGGCTGGTTTCCTGCTCTTGTGCTGCTTCTCCTTTTGTGTATCTGCCGCAAACAGCAGTTTATTCCCGAACGCTCAGTCAAAATGCAGATGCCAGTTAAAGATAATGCATGTACGGCAACTGCTGTACCCACTTTGAAAATGGCAAGTCGTACGTGCATCCATCTCTGTGGCTTTGTGTTCTTTTGTTTTAAGGTTGCTGCTTTTGAATTTTAACATTTTGATACTACATCATAATAAAATGGGAGGGCTCTGTGTCTTTAAGCCCGGGGTTAGTTGAATACGATGACAAACAGTCTCTTCCTGCTCTCATGCAGCATCATGCTTTCAGTTTCCACAGTGTTATTAGGGGGGTATTGATTTTAAATCTGTTCAGCGGGATGCTGTAATTGTACACTAGGCGTTTGGTGTTGCTGTGGAGCGCAGTGTTAATGCAAGGCTTATGCATTTCCATATACTCCAATGGGAAGGGAATTGCAGAGGACCTCAGGGCTTTGAGAGAAAGAAAAGGGAGGACTTGATAAAAGAGATTCACAAGGGGCTTTAGCTTTAGAACGAGAACCACAAGCAAAGAAGCCTAAAAAAAAACCAAAAAACAGGTAGTGGAGCATATGAGGAGGAAACTCAGTAGTGAACTGCAGCCTCAGATTGTGTAAGAATTCAGGAAAGCATTCTTTTCTTTCCATTCTTCTTTTATGAACTCATTGTTAGACCATTTGAAGCCGCAGTACTTGTGTGATTACCTGAAAAACAGAGCTAAGCAAAATGATTTGCTGATTTTAATTTCCAGTTACCATTTTGGTGGTGTTTCAGCTGTGCTCTTGTCTAAATTCTTAGTAAACACTGAAACTGAATCCAAACAAATGGTAATTCCTTCCTTTTCTAGATGAAATCCTAGGCAAAAGAAGAGTATATTCACCTAACAGCAGCAGCGAGTGTCCTTCAGAAAACAAGAAATCAAGAAGTGTGTCCCCCAAAGGTGAGTGTGTGCGTGTCTGTGTCTGTGCGAGATGTGCTTGTGTGTTTTTTTTAAAAGGATGATGTTCGTTTAAGAGGGGGGAGGAGATTTTGATCCTATTTAGCCTGCTAATGGTGCACTTGAAGCTAGATTGACTAGTGAGCGGTGATGCTGAGGCAGCCTCCTGCATTGCTCATTGTGTGATGAAGCATCCCGAGCCTGCTTGAGTTCACACATGGGTGGGGCTTGCTAGCTGGAGGAAGTAATTAAACGGAAACAAATGTGAGTGTTTGAGTTCCACAAGGCCACAGAGTTGACGTGGAACTGGGGAGAGGGGGAGGTACAAGACTGTTTCCAGATCGATCTCCAAGTTAGTGCAATCTTGAGCATTTCAAGTCTGTGTTGGGGTGGCTCGGAGAGATCTGCAGTAGCATGATCTATATTCGTGTTTTGGTTTAGTGTTTTGGTCAGTGCTCTAACCAGGACAGAGGTTGTTTCTGGGCGGTTGAGACCAGTTTTATTGAGGCTGTTTGCATGGAACTTGTTTAGCTGTTTTGACACTATTATATTGCACTGATATGTTGTTTTTATATATATTTTTAGTTGATATGAAAACTTTTAAACACACATTATAATTAATGTGTGCTCTCATTTGACTACAGTTTAATGTTTTGAACAGGTTGTTGTTGTTATTAATAATAATAATAATAATAATAATAATAATAATAATAATAATAATAATAATAATAATAATAATTTTAGACATTTTAAATATACTATAGAAAAAAATGTATCTAGCACTTCATCACTTAATATAATTTTTACAGTTTATTTTAAGAAGGACCTATCCAGTCCCAAGATTATAAATGTCTTTGTGGTGTCCCACAACTGACCATTCATTTTAATGAAGCTGCACTAGGTCAGTCTGGAAGCTGCTTCAGCACACCCTTTGGGGTTTGCCGTTGGTGTGCAGGCACCACTTCCCTCAATTAAGAAGTGAGGTCATCGGCATGTGAAGTGAAGTCATCAGCATGTGAAGTGAGGTCATCGACATGGCTGCCACGCCTCAGAATGTGCTGCTGTATCTTCTGTTACAATAATTGATTTTCACCAGGAATTATTCTTAGTTTGTCTTGAAATGGACAGTAAAATACATCTATTGCAGTGCAGAGTCACACTGCTACACTGGTATTGTCTGTAACATTAGCCTGGGTCACAATTGAAACCACAAACTGGCTGAAATCTTTTCTGCTCCTTCGCTAATTTTCACTTAAAGTAAGTCAACTTTCTCAAAGAATGAAGATAAAAACCAGTTACAGAAACAGTTACTATCCAGTCAGATTTATTTATTTATTTTTTCAATTCATGTTGGATACAGAAGGTCAATACTATGAATCCATTACTAATTTGTAGATGGAATTGTCACTTGTTTGTAAGATGTTAAGCCATCACAAGATTTACCAGTTTGTCTGACAAGGGATTTAAGTCTGAGCATCTGAAGTTGGAGTCGGATTTAATTGAACCAACGACCTGGCGACCAGATTGCAGCTTAGAGATGATTAAGACCCCAGCCCAACAGATCTTGTAAATCAAGCCTTTTGTTGTCTTAATGACTGGTGAGTGCTTTTCACAGTTATTACGATGCTGAGTGTGTTATGGACAGTTTGTTGGTTGTCTGAAAAAAAAATGTCCAATCTCCTTCACACACCTCATTGAAAGACAGCACAGAAAAGGGCAGCGCTGTAAGTTCAAACCCCAGAATGATTTTAACAGCGATGCTTATAAATGAATGATGACTCTTACTATTTAGCGCTATAAATAATAGATGATACAAATTTTAAAAGCATTGATTGGAAAGTGCGTGTGAGTGTGTGGGAGAGGCTGGGAGGGTGTGGGGTAATGAATCAAATGTTTAGGCTGGTATTTTACGCTACATATGAGGAAAAACAATGTATAGACTGATGTGTAAATGAATTGCTAGGATAGAGCACAGTGTGTATATGGGTTTTAAAAGAGTTCTGCAGTAGAACACCTGGTCAGTGGCGTTGTACTAGAGAACCATAAAGTAATCCCATTGTAGGTAAGAACTGTGACTGGAAACAATGCATATGAGATGCTGGCTTGCAAATAATACATATACACCTGTATATTTGCAATGGCGTGATTTATAGTGACTACAAAAGGTAAGGTACAAAAAATGTTTAGCTTTAAATAAAATGTTCAGGGATAATGTAAAGCACATTGGATTAACTAACAATCCTTTTAATATACAGGTTTATACTGAGGTTTGAAACACATCCTCTTAGGCAGTACACATGCGTTAATAAAGACAGAAAGAAGGGTACATAGTGTGTGTGTGTGTGTGTTCTGATCCGTGTGTTAATTAGTGCGCTCCTTCAATTTTTCTCTATCTGCTTTACATGTTAAATAAATTGTGAAATACTGAGTGAATTAGTGAGCGGTCCTTGCATGCTGAAGTATACTAGCTGTACAATTTACTCAGCATGATTAACAGAATTTGAGAACTATGGAAACAAGGGAGCATTATTATTATTATTATTATTATTAGGTTTCATTTAAAGCTGTGCAATGTGTTTTTGAAATAAGTTTGCACTCTATCTAAAGGACTAGAGCAGATTATAAAGCAGCTATAATGATTTAAACTCCCCCCACCCCATCAGTCGTAGAGTTCTGAAGAAAACATTGTCTGTGCAAAGGAGGCAGGAGGGGAGACAGGCAGATGCTGCTGTCTGAGTTCAGACTATATCAAGCGCATCTTGCATCACACCTGGTTGACGGAGAGATTTAGTAGGATCAGACCCTGGTATGACAGAAGCAGACAGAAAAGCTGCAATGAGCTGGAATTATCACTGGCTGAGCTGAGCAAAATCTTCCAACTTTAACGTGGAATCCAACCTTTTTTTTTTTTTTTTTTTGGCGCCCCGTGGCTCTCTCACACACACACACCCGAAACCTGCTCAGTCTGCCTGATTTAGACGTGGTTAGAAGTAAGCGGAGAGGGCGAGCGCTGTTCCCTTCCAGCCAGCGACGTGTGTCGGGTTTCAGTGACTATGCTAAAAATAACCCTGCCGGTAAAATCCCTGGTAGATTTACCGCTGCTGCTCCTCCTGCTAGTCACTTCTGTGCAATACCACTGATTTGCATGATAAAAAAATTATATATATATATATATATATATATATATATATATATATATATATATATATATATATATATATATATATATATATATAAAGTTAAAGGTACAAAAGTTCTGTTATCTCCTTCAGAGACATGACTGCCCACGTGCTCTATTAATTTGACTTTCATCAGCATACACATGGTGTGCTGCAACACGCGCACGAAACAAGGTTGTTTTTTTCTTTTTTGTTTTGATCGATTTTTCTTTTTCTGGATACTTTTAAGCTTACCTAAGCAAGAAAACAGAAATTAGTGTGGATTTACAGAAAACACACATGCATATATCTATGAGCATAAAAAATAACGGTCTTGCATTCTCATAATTAAAAAAAAAAAAAAAAAAAATCCTGTAAATGTTTACTTGTTGGTGTTTTTAAACTTGACGTTACTCCCACAGAAATCTCCCACACTCCTGTGCATGAGGAGCTGGCGTTTCAGATGACCCCTGAGGAACACTACAGGCGGATGATGTCTGCGTTGAACGAACATGGATCGTACGAGGAGCAGCAACAGCGCTTGTACCAGCTGGCAAACAGCATGGGTGTGCCCAGCCATGGAGGTAAGAGACCATGCCTGGGCTCACTTACAATCGCAACGGTGCAATTCCTAATTCAATGCAATTACAGTGTAATTGTAGTTGAAGACCTTGACACGCCTGCGTAATTGTAATTGTCATGTAATTGATGAATTATAGTTGAATTAGGCTGGGTAGAATAGATATGTTAATGTGGGTAGTTTATGCTACTTTTGAGTATATTTGTAATTGTAATTGAACACTGTAATTGTAATGTCAGTAAACAATTCTGCTGTAATTGATTAGAAGTATAATTGACCCCTGTATGAGACTTTTTAATTAACAGGAAAAAAAAAAAGCAACCAAACTAACAAAAAAACCCATTTCCTACCAGTTATCGGAAGAGCCCTAAGAGTGGACACGCACCGTATTTTGCTACTTGATTAATGACTCTATCTGGCTTCTTACAAGGAAACATAATTTTTTTTATAGGAGGACAAAAAAAAACAACACAATATATAGAGTAATAAAAAAAGTGTTTGCAGAAAAGAAAATGCATGCGTTGGGGAGTGAAGGGCATGACAGTGCTTTATAACAGCTAATTAAAGCATGTGAAGGACTGAAGCGAGAGGTGCCAGCACCACCTGTCCATTCTAAACAGGAATCCTCTGCGTTGGCGGGTTTGCTGGGAGTTGTTTGTGGTGCCCAGGTTCCTCGTGGGGGGCTCAGTGTGGCGCGCATTGCTGCAATCAGGGTGGTGTTTGATGTGCGCCGATGGTCCTGTTTAAAAGGGTTAACACTGTGCACTGCTGAAAGGTGATTGCGACTGCATTTCTGTTTGTTCATTCTCGCAGCTAATAGACGAGGCTCTCTCTGTCCATTAGTCCTGAAGAAGCCACCCAGTGAAAATGTGCTTTAAAATGTATTACCCATTTCTATTCCTGGAGCCATCCTACCCAATGTCAAAATGTCAATCAGTGTGATTTCCTACTGTCAGAGTGCAGCGTTGTAAATAACAGACCCATCTGGGGTTTGTGCTGGTGAAGGATCGATGTAGCCTCTCTAATTGGCTGCAAGCCAGTCTTCTAAGTTACCGATGCCATAGCAACTCCAAGTAGAGCCGTGCACCCCCTCTCGTTTCATATAATTAATTTATTAATACGGAAGGGGGGGGGTCGGCAGGAAATTACAATAAAATACAAATTCTGATTCCAGAAATGTTAGCACCACATTATTTGGGCTGGAAAACTTCGCCTCCCCCTTTTTTAAAACAATATAGATGCTTCTTTTTATTGTTTTGCGCATTCAATCCCTGTACTCAATCCAACTTCCATTAAGATATCACTTGACATTAATTTGAAAAGCCTTAATTGCTTAACAGAAATCATACTCTTGATTTGCAATTATATATGGAAACTATTGCATGACCTTTTGAATGACGCTGAAATACTGGATACAAAGTCTGCTTGTGTAAAAAGAACCCGTCTAGCTGCTCTCTCTCTCTCCCTCCCCCCTTCCTCTCTGCATCCTTGTGCTGTGCTGTGTTTGCATGCAACCCCTTCAGAGCGCACCTGCATTCTGGCTCAAACTCTTTCAGCTGGTTTGTTTTGGCAGGTGCTCCTCCAGCCCTGCCGCAGGGAAGCTGAATGCAGATTATTCATGTTGCAAAAGAAACTTCAGAGCGGCTGGCTGAGCCCGCGGAGCAGACTCTGCGCCTGTGCTGAGAGGGACGTGCCACTCCGAGCTGCACTGAGCCTTGGCTGAAGCAGACACTTCAGGGGTGGTGGGGGGGGGGAGATCAATTGCACCCCTGTCTGACAGAAGACTAAACAAATACACTTGTCAAATTTAATGAGACCAATCTGATCATAAACACATTGATTTTTAAAGATATTAGACACAGTAACGAGGAGATTTATGAGCATTCAAGTCTGCTGAACAGTTGACCCTGTATTTTAAATAGCCCACCTTGCCTTCAGGCTGTGTTTCTGTGAAGGGAATGGCATTAGCTTTGTTGTTTGTTAGTGTCAGGCACGTAATACACAGTTGGGTATGTCTCCCTTGCACCCGACACAGAAAACGTTGCGTGTAGTTTTAAGCTTTTAAACGCAGGGTGTTTCTGAATGGATCAAAGCAGAACTTTGCCGGTATCTGCCTTTACCGATTTCGTATCTTGCTCTTTGTTTTAGCAACCTCACTTGTGATAACACTGCAGTTTATCTTTTCACTTCCTGCCGCCTTGTCCCAGCATGTGGAGGAGAGCTTGACAGCATTTAAATAGATAGGGATCTGGGCAGGGTGCCGCAATGTTGTCCCAACTCTCACGTGTACAGTACCTGCACCTGGGCTTGTGATTTAAGTCAGAGTAATCTTGATCTGGCGGCTGTCTGTCTCTCCTTTCTTTCTTTCTTTCTTTCTTTCTTTCTTTCTCATGTTGAAATTTAAATTCATTCCAGTGCTCACGTCAAGAGGATCTCCACGACAGGCAGCAGCCACAAGGAGAAATCTGTATTTATTATTTTAATTTGTATTTAGTATTATATTACTGTAAGGCAAGAGAGGGGGAAAAAAGAGAGACAGATCAGTATAGATATAGATTTGGATGTTTTTTGACCCGACCAGCACTTAAATTGAGTAATCTTCCAACTTCAGTTCTTTTTTTTTTTTTAAATATTTTTTAAATTAACTTCTAGTTGCAGGTTCAAATGCACATTCTCATAACCTTGTAATTCTGTGCATAAAAATACCTTTTGAGTGTGTACAAAAGTGAGTGACATATAGTGTGAGTTTAGAGCATGATTGGGTTATTTAAAGTTGTCATGAATGAATAAACATACATGTACGTAAAGACAAGGGACAGGAGTTGAGAAAAGCAGGCAGTTGGTAGCTGAAAATACATGTAATTAATGGCTCAAATACAGGATCTGATTCTAAAGGATTCCTCGCAGCACAAGACATAATGAATGACTACAAGGGCTGACCACAGTACCCCAGCCTCCCAGAGAACAGCAGGCTCTGCAGCACAAGTTTTCCATTGCAGATCCCCACAGAGCATCCTTTCATGCTTTTGAAGCTCAGACAGAGTTGAAAAGCTTGCGATGGATAGTGATCTGCAGTGTGCAGTACGCTCCACTGTGGTGCCAGTACTGAGGGCCCCTGGATGCAGGTTGAAAGGGAAAAACAGTCTTGTGTGAAAGCAGGGAGGTCCCACAGGTTCAGTGTAGCTGAATCCCCTGGGAGAACGAGCCCAGCGCTTGATTCTGCCGGCGAGACGCCGAGGCAGAAAGTAAAACCTGTGGCTTACAGGAATAGCGGCACGCAGTGGGGGAGGGAATCTCTCTCTGTGGTTACAATGAGGAGAGCACCTGCAGCACAGGCCTTGTGGGTCTCTTCCTCAGAGGAGGGAGAGAGGGCAGGGGGAAACCAGTAAGTCGGTTACTTACCAAGGCGCTTTCCCTTAAGTTAAAGCCAACAAAAGCAATATTCAAGTTGGAAATTACCATGAACAAGTGGGCACCTGTAACACATACATTACCATTGGTTAGTCTATGAACTATTCCATTGTTTAAAAGATACAGAAATAAAGACAGTATACTAATCACAGGTCCTTTTAAGGACTTAACAATAAGTTTAGTGTTGTCACTATTGAGGGTATTACTCTATAATGGTGTGTGTATATATATATATAAAATATTTTATTCAGATTTTCATGTATTATAAAAGTTGGCATGTGTAGCTGGAACGAGTGACGACAGTGCTGCACACACAGTTCACTTTCCTTGCTGAAAACGCTATGCAGATGTATGTTTTCGTGTTCAGGGAAACCAGAGATTATGGGATAAATTCCTCAGTAATGCTGGTTAAAACGGATGAAGAAAAAGACACGAGAAAGAGGATGAGCAGAGGGTATTGGAATGCACGAGCCAAATCCAATAACCCTGGACAATGCTGTGAAGAAATGGAAGCTGTAAGTCCCGTGGCTTTTCATATGCAGGAACGGCAGCAAGAAAGAGCTCAAGTTGTCAAAAGAAATGCAGAAAGGGAAAGGAGGGCTCTTTCAAGTCGCTGCGTTTTACCTTTCTTGCAGGCAAGAACCATCAACAGATATTTGCTGTGCATAGATACAAAAACAGCACACTGTTTATATCATTTTCTACCTTGGTTTTCATTTCTGGATTTTTAAAGACCCAGACTCAGGAAACAAACTTCATAGTTATGCCATGGAATTTCTTTATAGATGTGTGTTGCTTTTTGGACTCTGAAGCTGTACAGCACAGGTTAATGCGAGAGTAAGCTGGAGAGGAGCGCTGACTGTACAGTCTGCTCACTGTGGAGGTGGAGCAGCTTTTTTAAGGTTGCCCTTTTTGCTTTCGCAGCTCAAGGCTAAGACCAAGGCATAGCTCTGAGTAGTGCAAATGAGTCACTGCTACAGATTAAAGAGAATAATAGAAATCGCTGAAGCTGCCACCAGCAAGGCACGAACCAAGGCGAGCAAGGCTTTTTAATTGAATTTTATTTTGAAGCTAGCGAGCACCTTTTTAAAATAGCAATTCCCATCATTAGTGAACAGGGTACACATTGTATATTCTGTAGGATATAGAATACATCTATCAGCAGGGTAGTGATAATATATAGACATCCAATATATAAGGCTGATTTTTCTTCCTCGATTTTCTATATTGCGGATTGTGTGTGCTGTGCAAGGTGCTGGAGAGGTTATTGGTGCACTAGCCAACCTCTGCCATTAGTGAAATAAACAGATCAATATCTGGGGTTCTGTACTTTTAATATTTGTTTGCTGCTGGAGCCAATTCGCTTGTGTTTTTATATGCATGGTGCGGAGACTCTGGAGTGCCTGTGAGATTTCCCAAATTAAAAAATATAATACAGAACAGGGAGGATTTTCCATTTAACACCCTTTTTATTAGCTGCACAATTTATTTTCTTTGCAAGGCTAAATGGGTAATTATCTAACAGTGCTTCATAACTGGGCTTCTCTTCACCAGTAGACAAGCAAGTCCATTTATAGATCTTAAAAAATGGAAAATGACTTTTCGGCTTGTAAACTTAATTGAAACGTAAGAGCACGTCTTCTAAAACTCCTCTTTTTAACCTCTCTGGCTTTTTATTTTCTGAAATCTTTTTTTCATTTGCGCTCCCTGATGCAGGGATTTACAATAATACCCGACACAGAGGGAATTTGCAGAGATAGAAAATCTAAGCCCTTTATTGTGGTGCTTTGGATAGGATTACTATTATATTATTTAAATACAGCTTTTATTATTCTGCTGTCCTTGCAGTGCTCTGAATGTCCATAGGTTGTAATAACACATTAAAATGAATTCATAGTACTAAGAACTAGTAATTTAGAATACTCTGGAAAAGCAGTTTGATTGTTGCCTGCCTGACGTGCAACTGTTTAATGCTTCAATTAACAAGAAGTGGGTTTCACGCATTCAGTGTGTTCTTAGTGTGCACCTCTGCATTAAGCAGTAGGTGTGGAAAACCCCTGTAATCTTCTTTTGAAAAATCAATGTTGATTTACAAAAATGACTCGATTAAACAGAATTGACATTTAATGCAGGCTCAAATGTTCTGTTCAACCCTGCATGAAGGTGGGGAAGTGGGTTATACGCACAGTACTTCCAATAATATCAACACAGAGGTGTGAAATCTGGGTTTACAGCTCCAGACTGCACAGTAAATACGTTCGCGACCAGAACTGTTCATGTCATTTGGGTTTAGGGCAAGCTTGGCATGGAGTGAAGGCTGGGAATCTTATATAAATGAAAAGCTTGGTGAGGTTGTGGTTTGGGAGGTAGCTATGAAAATTGCCCTTGATGGTATATCCATGCGTTCTGAGTGCAGTTGTAATGTGGTTGACATACAAGGCAGTACTGAATTGAAATTCCACTTCTCTCTCTTCTAGACATCTTGCGGGCCCGTCAGGAAGCAGCGGTAAGGAACTCCAATGCCATGGAAGCTCATCTCCCTTCAGGCACCAACTCATCCAGCCAGAGGAGAAAGCAGGGTCTGC
Organism: Polyodon spathula; assembly: GCF_017654505.1. NCBI lineage: Eukaryota > Metazoa > Chordata > Actinopteri > Acipenseriformes > Polyodontidae > Polyodon > Polyodon spathula. The sequence goes on along the minus strand of NC_054549.1, from coordinate 5,895,094 downwards.
CCCAGCACCGCGATGCACACTTCTCAGAACGGTAGAGCTTCACACTTTTTATTTTACCAGGTGTTGCCTTATTTGTCATCCACATGTCCCGACCGAAGCTTTCCAGATCTCTGTGTGAGGTTTGTCAGATTGCATTTAAGATCTAACGCCATCTACATGTATTAGGACTTGTATTCTGGGATGCAGTCTTCAGTATTGTGAGAGCCTGTAATATAGCTGGCTTTTGCATTTCAGATGTGCATTCTATATACAGTATATCTTATTTATCTTATGCCATGTTGTATAATATGACTGTTTAACACAGTACTGCCAAATGCATCCCTGACATAAACCATCTACTAAAAATTAAAGAGAGACGTTAAAGCTCTTTTAAAAGTTTTGATTTCAGCATGTTTGTGCAAAAAAAACAATGCAGCGATCCTTAATTTGTATTCTTGTGCAAGTGGAATTCTATACATATAATCTGTACCTATGATCAATGTTACATACTGGAAGTTAAATATAATGTATTATTATATACATATAAATGGCTGAAACAAACAACAATAAAAAAAAAAACTCTAGTTAATAGGATGTGCCAGTTGGCCTGTCCACTCTGCATTCCTGTTCAGTTTCATCTTGTCCAGCTGTATTTATAAGACTCTTAACACACCAGTGCTTGGGGCAATATGCTGACAACAAGCCCCCTGTATTAAGTGTGTGTCAGGCACTCAGAATTCTCTCTGCCTCTCCTGTACACCTCCTGAACAGAGTAAATGCAGCGGGAGAGGCTGGGTAATTGTCCGTCGATTATTTATGTAGTGTAGGGAACGAAAGTATCAATAATGGGATAAGCAAGGGGCTGTGAGCCGCCCAGTGTGGTGGTGTTAAATTTCCATTTGTGCTTCCTGTCGGCAGCTCTGCGGGGATCAGGTTGGGCTGTGAACCGCTGCGGGTTTGCTGAATAGAATAATTAGCCACATAGGACTTTGCTGTATTAGCTAGTGCTAGAAAACTGGAGGTGGGAGTGAGAGCGTTTTTTTTTTTTTTTTCTTTTACCCTTTCAGCGCCTGGCTTTTGTGAACTCTTTGTCCAAATGGGTTTGAAAAATGAACCGTTGTCTACCTTTTTATTATATAAACCAAAAGCTTGTTTTATTGTTTTTTTTGTTGTTGTTGTTGAACAGCGTGAAGAGAACCTAGTTTCCAAGTTACAAATGATTTTAGAAATATGTTCGGTACACATTTTGTTTACCCGTTGGGGTTGGCAAATCGTTTTTTTTTCAGTTCCGCAGACAACAAAATTCACATTTCAGTCTCTTAGAAATATAAGGACTGCAGAATTTAAATAAAAAACACTAGCCATGCTCTCTCTTTAGAATGAGTTGTACCTTGTTCAACTGTGGTTACATTGGATACATTTATAGTGGACCATATTGCCACTCATCTGCATGAGGTAGTAAAGATCTAGTTAGTGTTGAGTCCGAGCTGAGCAGCTTTACAGTGAAACGTGTGTTTGAAAGGAAGTGGAAGGTATTTAGATGGTTAAAGAAAGAAGCTCTCTTCCTATCCTTCACCAGGCCCTAACCTGGCATTGATTTTTCGTAATTGATTATCTGAAGGCCATTAGCACTTATTGTTAAAAACAAATCATTACAGGAGTCAATACTTTTTAAAGCCATGCAAACCATTTGTCTCGGATTAAATGGCATATCACATTTAACAACCTGCGGGCAAATCCTAATGCATTCAGCCTGTGAGCTAGCAGTTTAAACAGATACTGGTCCACCAAAACAAAACAAAAAAACCTCAGACATTTTTACAAGTCGGATTTCTTGTTGAAGACATGTTTTTAAATGTGTTTGTGCAGAAATATTTCTTTATACTTGGAGATTTTCTGGTTGAGGACTGTAAGCTTATCACTATAATGCCATTTAAGACTTGGCTTGACAGAGCTGTTCTGTTGTAATATATATATATATATATATATATATATATATATATATATATATATATATATATTAAAATAATTTTCTATTTTCCTACCCCTATTTTATGTGTGCATTTGTGTGCTTTTGTGTAAAACGCTTTCTTAAAACACTAGCAGTAAAGAAAAGATGTGCACCAGCAACACAGTCACTGCGGTGAAACAGTTAAATGCTACCTGATTCCTAAAATGCTTCCTATAAAACTAACAGCACGTCTGGCGGGGACGTCTCCCCATGATTACAGCTAATTACGATCGAACGGACGCCTCCTCGCCTCCGTCCTGCAGCTTTAATTGACCGTTATTCATCTACAGGCTGTCCGGGGCGGCAGAGTGCTTGGCAGCCCTGGCGACCGTGGCCTTGGCTAATTGTGAGGCCTCAGGGATTAGGCCAGGTGATTACACACTTCACAGTGTAATTACATAAGCATCGCTTGGCTGCTGCCCCGGCTCGGAGCCGAAGGTCACGGGCTGCGTTCCCCGAGATTAATTGGAGCTGCCACTGAAGTGCAGCCACTGGCGGAGCGGTTATACGATTAGCATTAACATTTCAGCAGCAGTGGATCGATGATTTTCTCTCCCTCCCTTTCCCAGACAACAATCAGTTTAGAAGTGAGCAAGGAGGAACATTTATTATTAGGGTACGATTTGGATTCTGCTGATTTTTATTTTTTACTTATTTATTTTTTTCACGCTCTTTAATTTTAAATTTTTTTAACCCAACCTAGTGGCCAGACTCCTGAAACAGAAATAAATAGCGAAGCACTTAAGCGATATGAGAAATACTTTTTAAAAGGTGCTAATGTGTTAAGATGAGTTTTTTTGATTTGTTTAGGGAAAAAAAAGGGATTTAAACAGGGCTGGTAATGGGATTTCAGAGACACGCACAGCTGTTCCAGGCAACTCGTCATCCACTGGATGTTGCTTTGGGGTGCGCAATTATAAACTGGCCCTAGAGGGTTAAATATGCCATTTCAGCTGTAAGAAACTGATCTTTCTTTCACTCCCCCCCCCCCCCCCCCCCCCCCCCCCCCCCTCCCCCCTCTGCAAGCCCCCGGTCTCTCATGAGAGAGGCAGCTGTGGAAGAGTAGAGGAGCCAGTCTTGGGGAAAATGATTGTAATTACTGGTCTGTAAGGGACTGCAAGATACCACCTTTTTATAGGCTTAACTCAGGGGGGTGGAAAGAGTTGTGTTAATTAAGAAACCCTTAAGCTTGCAGCTTGGGTAAAGGCAGCAGCATTCTTCCTGCTGCCAGAGTATGACAGGCTCTAATTGTGTATTCAGAGCTCATTACAGGTGGTGGTGGTGGTGGTGGTGGGGAAGGGGGGGGGCTTATAGAGGTTTCCTTTTTTTAATTTCTGGATAGGTTTGAAAACTTTGTGCATGAACAACCCGTAGCCAAGACATGACAAAACCAATCTCCAGTGCAGTGAGATGGAAGCGGAGTCTGAGAAAGCACAGAAAGTCTGAATCAACACTGGAGGATCGCCTATATTGTGTTTGCTTTTCACAGTATTTAGCAGTTTTTGAAATCAGGACCTGTCCAAAAGCAGCACTTGAATTGTAAACCACGCACCCAGATAACTGCTTGTAGGTTCCAGTTTCCTTGAGACCAGGAAGACTGAGGCTAGCGTTTACTGGAATGAGCAGTAGATAATAAGAGGGAAGAAGACTAGCAGTCGGATCAGTGTTGACTCAGTGTGATCTACGAAAGACAGCACACTTAACCGCAGCAGTACGATTACAGTTCCATTCATTGTATTTCATTTTTTATTAGGATTTTCTCTAAACTCAACCCAGATGTGTATGTCTTTTGGATGGTCACCTCCGCAAAGCAGTACTGTAACTCCCTGCTTTCAGCATGTTCCTATTTTACACTGAAACCCTTCCACTGGGAAAAAGTATACTTGGTAAACAAGCCAGTTTTTCTCATATTGAAATAACGAAAAGCTGTGGTACCGGGAACAATTCCCCATGGTGGCATCAAACTGATATTCCACTATGTTTACTAACAAGGGACAATGTGGCTGTAACTGGCACCTTTTAGAAATGAACCACCGTCAAGCTGCTGAAATCAAAACCTGTTCTGCCATCCTGATTAACAAAAACCAGGACAAGTGTCAAGTCATGTTCTGGAGTAATGCATTATCTGCTTCTATTCAAACCCTAACCAATCAGAGTGGTCTCCCAAACTCACACTGTTCTGGAATTAACGCTTTCCTTTTTTTTTTTTTTCTTTTAACCCTCGCAGAGAGATGTCACATCCGCCTCCTTTGCTCTCACCACAGAACGCTCCACACATTGCGCTGGGCCCTCATCTGAGGCCTCCGTTTCTGGGAATGCCTTCCGCTCTGTGCCAGGCACCAGGTTAGTAAGGGCTGACTTTCAACCAGCACTCGAGAAACCGTTTATAGCTCAACGATTCCTTTCATGGCCAGGGGCAGCCAAATGGGAGTTGTACTGGGGAGGAAAATTAGAAGCATTTGCCACATACGTGCACACACAGCCCTGATGAATTTTTTACGCAGCTCTAACCCCAGCGATTTTGCGGTTACGTACGAATCTTCAACTCCCTGTAGTCACAGAATGCAACAGAGCAGATATCTGAAACTCTGATAGACTCAGTTAGCAGGTGCTTGTGGATGCAAGGTTGTGTGAGTTACTGAAGTTTTACAAGAAACAGCCTAATAGTGATAACAAGTAAAGCCCATTATAGAGAACAGAATTTGCTGCATGTTTACAGCCTCAGCTTCCCAGTAGGAACTGGAAGCAGCAATCACTGAGAAATAACAGCAAGTCCGTATAGAACAGTTTAGACGGTACGCAGGCTTGTCATTATAAACCAATCAGTGCTGTCCTGATTGGCTTTGGTGGCCCTACACCCACTGACAGTGAAATGAAAGCAATGCCTGTATGATAAAGTGCGTCACAATCCTGTCCCCCATGCACAGGTTATGGGTTTCTGCAGCCTGCACAGGCGGAGATGTTTGCACGGCAACAGGAGATGCTGCGGAAACAGAACCTGGCAAGGTAGGGTGCATCACAGAGACGGGAGGGGCTTAAAGAAACACAGTGCCATTTCTTCCACTTAGGTGAAAACACAACATGAAACGTGCTGCAGCTTCACCTCCTGCCAGTCTCCTTCTGCGAGGTCCTGCGCTTCACAACCTCAGACCCCATCGCACATTCGTTGCCAGCGCGGGTTTCTCATTAAAGCCAGGATGAGAAACGAGATTCCCTTGTCAAAGAGTCTGAAAGATTTGAATTCAGAAGTCTGTGCTCCAGCAACGCAATTAAAACGTTAACATTTTATCAACGCGTGATTTCCTGCCTAATCTAGCGGCAGACATCGGATGGTTTTATATGTTCTGGCATATCACAGCGCAGTTTGGAAATTGCAGCCGAGCTTTGCTTGCCTTATCTAGCAGCACCACCTGATCCTGCTTTGCACATTTCTGCTTCAGAGAGTCCAAACCTACTGTAGTAGCCCTTGATATTTTACACAGGTAGAATATTAGGTACCATTTATAACACAAGCAGTCTAAACTCTTGTAATATCAGTTTGGTATATTTCAGTTGTAATACATGTCTTAGATGATGGAACTGTAGATTGCAGAACAGAGAGGTTGATACCTGGTCAGTGCTGCCTCTTATTAGTTTTTCAGTTGGCAAAACAGCTTAACTGTCCTATATAAACATATAGTTTAAAAAAACAAAAAAAAAACTACTTATGAGGGCAATTTTATTATAGAACAGTGTGCTGGGTTTTTTTGTGCAGGTATTAGTCGTCTGCTATGGTTAATTAATCAACAACAGAAGCCCCTGCCAATACTGTGGTTTGAAGTAAAGTATTTCATTTTGACTGAGACTGGCTTGTCTGCCTTTCCCCCCCAAGGTTGGAGATGTCAGCTGAGCTACTGCGGCAGAAGGAGCTGGAGAACTTACACCGGCAACGTCTGATGGCGGACCCCCTGTCGCTGCACCCTGGCATACCCCCGGACCACCCGGCCCTGCGCAACCTTCACGACATCCCCGAGGGACACCCGCTGCGCGAGGAAATCTCCCGCCGCAATGCCATGCTCGTGCTGCGCCACAACAACACGCCGCTGCTCTCCCTCAATCACCAAGGGGTGGCGGGGAGCACCCAGCCCAAGGAGCCCAGCTCTCGAAAGGGCTCCCGAAAGGGGGGGAACTACCGGAACGAACTGCAGAGCCCCCCCGAGGCCAAGGACCAGCTGGGGGACACCCGGGCTCGAGACAGCGTCACGGACTGCAACGACGAGGAAATGAAGGACTCGGAAAGCGACGCTGAAGTCGGCGACGATAAGACGGAGGGCTTGCTAAAGTCCGACAGTGGTGCCTCTGAACACAAGGAGGGCAAAGAGACAGTGAAGCCCTGCGAGGGCATGAAAGAGTTAAAGGAGACGTCTGTTGGTCAGAACGCGCCCTGTGGTTCCACGGGGGCAGAGTCACCAAGCCACCCCTTTGGTCCAGGAATCAACAAAAACGAAGTTAAATACCTGCCACCTGGAGCAGCACCCCCGCCACTGCCTCTGCCGTTTGGGTTTCCATATGCTGCCAGCCCGTATTTCCACACTGGTAAGGCAACTTTACAGTCCTAATACCAACCTGAGAGAAAATTGCTTGTGATTTTGTTATCTTGGGTATGAACCAAAAGATACACATCTCTCCTTTAAACCAGAACGGTGATGCAGGACTAGAAAACACATATCTTAATGGAAACTATTTCTGGAAACAGAAAACTGGTTACAATTACTGAACATACAGACAGTGTGTTTTAGGGTTCAGATGGGCAGTCTTTAACAATATATTTAAAAAAATTGCATTTTGGATGCCGACTGGCAAATGTGAAAATTGATCTAGTCGTCCGTAATGTAAATTAATTGCTTGGTCAGGGAAGATTGATCACAGGGGCTTTTCTGTTTCAAGGCTATTGGCTCTGCCGTTCCCAGCTTTTCCTTGTATTACTCAACTCCCTGCTAATTACATCAGCGAACGATCATTTGGGTCATCGGTCTGCATGTCAGTCATTCAGAAAACGGGTTGGCGAGGGGATATGGCCGTGGGTCTGTTTTTTCTTTTTCATGCCTTTTTAAAAAGATTATTCTGCTGTTGTGCTTCTAAGTATTTGATGGTGGTGGTGGATCAGGGAGGGGGAACTCTTGCAAATTCGTTAACCACAAAAAGGACCTGGCAATCCCCCTTGGCTGCAGCTTTGACAAACCCACTCAGTTTTCATGCGAGAAGTCAGACTTGCACGAAAGGGAAACTGAAACCCAAACCCAGTCTTGTTAGGAACGAAAAAAAAAAGTCTCTGTGTATTACTGAGAAAGATACTACACTGAATCTCTCTCTCTTCAAAAGTCTTTGGACACACTTCTTAGAGAATAAAATATTTGGCACCCCATTATAATAAGGAAGTAACTAATTTTGAAAGCTGCAGCCAGATCACCTCGGAGACACACACTGACTTCAGCCTCCGCTGGGAGTCACAGGAGCCGAGTTTAATCCCACTCCCTCCGCTCACTGAGCCGTAGCGCTCCCTCTCCATTTAACCCTTCAGTGAAGCTTGAAGCTTCAAACAGGAGAGGAAGGCAGGCCTTAGCCAAGAACTGAATCTCTCAAAACAACATCTGTGCATTTTTTATTCATTTACCTGCCGTTTGCCCCTCAGCGTGTTTGCATTAACATTCAAGTGTCTTCAAGTGCAGTTTGTCATTTTGTGCACACTGTGATGAGGGGGCATGATTTTAAGAAACAGGAGCGCTCACAGAACGCCAACCAATTTCAAACGGCATAATAAAAATAAAAAAAAAATCTAAACATTTTGAAAAAGCAGCCTGGCCCCACATGCCTTTTCCTTGGCCTTTGAGCCGGAACAGCCCTTGCTCTGCAGCTGAGGAACATTATCCAGATGAAATCCATTACAAGGATTCTTCCAGAGCGAGACCTCCCGCAGGAAGAGGCTCGGGAGCTGACCCTTCCTGAACCCTCTAATAGAGGGGGTCATTAACGTGGCCGTGTGCTGGATAGAAAGCATTCAGCCTGGTGTCTATGCGGGCTCCTAATGATTTACACTTCCTCTCTCCCTTCGCTCAGGCGCCATGGGAGGTCTCTTTTTAGACGGAGAGGAGAGCTCCATTGTGGAGGACATCAGCAAATGGACAGTTGATGACGTCTGCAATTTTGTGAGCGGTTTGTCTGGCTGTGCGGAGTACACTCAGGTGAGTGAAGCACAGGCATGCTATTCCTATTAAAGGGATGGCAGTGCCCCCATACTGTTTTGAAAAATATTTAGGGAGAGATTTGGTAAGCCCATAGGAGGGAGGCCCATATGTCTACACAGCCAATACTACTATAGGGGATTGTACACAAACTGCATTAAACCTGCTTCAAAGTAGAATACATAAGCATACACTATGTAGTAAACAGACAAGGACTAGCATGTTAAATACAGGGTGGTTACACTGTTGCAGATGCTGGTATTAGACACAATTTAGCTGTTTTAATTTGGTAGGAAACCATTTTTGTGTGACCAACTGAGTGATTTAAATATGAACTATATATATAACGAATGACTGAGCAACCTCCGTTTTATTCTTCAGGTGTTCAGAGAACAAGCTATCGACGGAGAAACGTTGCCTCTCCTATCAGAAGAGCACTTGCTGAATAACATGGGGCTGAAACTTGGACCTGTACTAAAAATAAGGTCGCAGGTATGCATTTTAGAAAACACATCACGCTTTCAGTAATTTTACTAAATGAGATTTACAAATTCTCTCATAGCACGTGGATGCATACATAAAAAAGCAGCACTCTTCCCATCCGCATTATGAGTTTCATAATGAAATCGCCAGGGAGATGAAATGACCCTGAACATCTTTTCTTTATTACCAAGGGGAATCAGGGTAGAATCGGCTTATAAGATTCAGAACAGAAATGCAGAATACCCATCCTTATTAGAAAGGCTTCAGAGTGTTAAATCTCTGTGTTTCACACAGTAATACTTTGCCTTGGCTCTCAATCAGATGGAACCTTGTTAACATCGCCTTTGTTTTATTGCAAAAGTCCCATAGTGGAGGGGGTCTAACTTGGAAACACAACGTACAATTTCTTATCTAAAGAGCTAAAATGCTGTTTTGAAGCAGTGCTGTACATGCATGTGGTATGGCAGTCCTGCACATTTGTAAATCCATTTTGCATGTGGAGTAGTGTTTTCAAAATGTGGAGAAACATACACGGTGCTGTTAATCTCTTGTACACATCATAGTGGCACCAAAGAGTCATCGGACTCTTCCTGCGAGAGAGGATTTGGTTTCTGCGCTGTAGCCTACTCCCTGCACTAGGGCACACTGTATCAGGCACACTACTGAGAGTCAACATTTACCCTTCCCTTCCCCGCCATGCCATGGGAAGGGTTTTAGAAAGAACTGGCACTACAAAGCACATGTTGTATACAAGTCTTTTAGAGCTAGCCTGCACCGTGCTGTTCTCTTTACTGACTGGATGCAGGAGACACCATTTCCATTGTACAGCATGTTCTTTGTGTTGATTGCAGCTGCTGCGCACAATATAAAGTAGTGTTGCTCCAAGACAGCGTGAGTATTCAGTATAGCTGGTTACAGGGTCACTGTCTTACCACAGAAACGCCTTCATATCTAGTTGATGGCCCGGTGCACGAGTAAATAACCTACCACTGCAGGAGGGGTGCGTTTTTTGTTAAATACTTTCTGTACACCCACTTCTTATGAACAGTGACTGTCTGCAACACAGCTATGCTAAAGCCAATTCATCTGTGTGTCTCACACACTGCTGTTTCTGTATTCCGCAGGTCGCCAAGCGCATTGGCAGAGTGCTCTACATGACTAGCTTTCCCTTGGCATTCCCACTCCAACCATCTGCTCTACGCCCCCCAGAGCGGGAGCTGCCTCCCCCTGAGAACAGACCCTCCTCGACGGGTAGCGTGTCCTCTCCCTACAGCAGCCTACAAGCCAGTCGCATCTCGCCAAAGCAGGAAAATGGAAACTCTTCCTCGGCAGGAATCAGCGACACCACAAAACCACCATCTTAAATCAAGAGACGGCTTTTCAAACTCCGGCCAACAGCAGCAGAGCAGCACTCGGAAAAATTAAACACAAATCAAATCAGGTTTGTGTTTTGACCGAATTCCTTTCAAAATGACTTTCGTCATGACTTTTTTTTTTTTTTTTCCCTGAGGCAGCAGCACAGGTATAGAATCCAAAATTCAGTGGGGATGGGAATGAGGAAAACAAGCAGACAGGAAGTGCGTTCCAGAGAGAGAGAGCAGACAGCTGCTCTCCAACAGCTTGCCAAAAAACTCAAAACTGTTCTGTCGGGCAGACAGAAGCTAAAGGGATAACTTTGCTGACGGGAACTGCACTTGTGCCGAATATTCAGCATACAAAGAGAGCCTTGATTTATTAGATTTTTTTTTTTTCCCCCTCCTTGCCCACACACAACCCTCTGAAATGGAAAAGAACTCACTCGCAACATACTGGCAACTATGCATTCCAAGGATCTATACCAAAGATTGAAGGACATGATCCAAGTTTACACCATTGTGGTACAGACTTCCGTGGTTGTTGCTGACTATATGAACACTTTTGTTTCTGGACAATGCAGGGCAAATAAGGTGCCATGCTGTAACCTGGGACTGCTAGCAGGTACAAATATTCTTCAAAGACTGATCAGCAAATCAGCAGGTGTCCCTCGGACTCAATAGTCACCAACCATGGCTTTTTTACTTGCCTATACACAGGAAAGAAGAAAGTGCCTCATCACAGAGGTCATTGATACAACACAGCTATACTATGGATGACAACTTAAGATTTCTAGATTATAAAAGATAGATATCTTTACCTGGACACATTTACTATTGTGGGGAAATGAACAAAATAGCCTTCTTGTACAGCAGTGTCCAGAACAAATCCTAAACGTTACAAAGTGGTACTTTTTGTTATGTGTAGTTGCACGTTTTAATTTTTTTTTTGTTTAAGAAAATATGAATTGCTAGCTTTGGTCGGTACTAATTTCTATTGTAATAAAATCCCACCTCAAATGCCGCTCTTTATGGCAACTCAAAAAAATATATATTTAACTTTTTTTTTGTTTGTGTTGTAGGTTGGCACTATACAGTAAATATTCATTCCCTAAAGAGGATTCCAAAGATGAACCTTAAAAAATGTTTGTTTCACTCTAATCAGGAGATGTACGGCACAAGGCTCTTTATGCAAATCTTTGAATTTGACCTAAATGTGTAAAAAACAGTGGAAATGAAATGGTCTGTAAATTTACCCAGTTGTTTGGTCTGTTTTCGCTTTGTCATTCACTTTCAGTGAAATAAATCCCTTCAATAAACAAAGCCTTTGACTCCTTACAAAAGCCGTTCTGTGAACTTAAGCAACACGCACAGTAAATTATTACTAAGTGTATTATACAGGAGTCAGATTTAACAGTGCAGTATGTGAAACATGTTTAACTAAGTATATGCATGTGAAACCTATTTAAGATTCCACAGCCTTTTTTCAAATAAATGTTACTTGACATCGGCATGAAACAAACATATGGTTGCATGCTACAGTGGGTCCTAAACACTGCACAGTATATTACTGCAATTTCATATGCATACGGTACTACTTACTTCAAGGTCAGTAAACGCATTATAGAGCACCGACCTTCTGTATCCCAAGACTGCTAACACTGCATCAACATTCAGGGGATGAGATATGAAACTTCCAAGCAGCACAGTGTGTTTCTTTAGCAGAGCTGCGTGCGGCAGGGGTCAATCTCCTTCGTTATTAAATAAACAGTTACCCTCCGGAGGGAATGAGGGGAAGGAAAAAAAAAAAAAAAAATGGAACCATCTTTGGTCCTTTGCCACCTCTGCTCTACGGCTGGCTGCAGATCAAAGCTGTCATTGGCAGATGATTGCTGTAAGGAAGCCTACAGCTATTTTGACCCACTTCTTCCAGTGTCCTGAGGCAAGGACAGCCCTGATAGGGATCTATGTAGTGAAAGAATAAAAATTAAAATAAAAGCTACCAAAAAAACCCCCCAAAAAACACATGATTATTCTGGGTTCATTAGAAACATTCTCACAATTATAAAAATGTGTCATTTAGTGCAGTTAGGCCTTAGAAAATGCTGCTGCATCTGTATTTACTTTTCCCTCCAGGAAAAGCGAATTACATCCCCCACTCCTGAATTGACATGCATTACCTGCTGTGCTGGCTGGAACATTTTAGCGCTTTCTGTTGAAAACAAATACACTACTATTAAGGCAAACTGCAGTTTCATATCCGTACATTTTACAGTTGAAAAGTCAAGTCCCTTCTGTGAAGTACACAATCTTCACAGATTGAAATTAAAATGAAAACTAAAAGTCTTTTGAGCAAGATAGTAAAAGAATAAATCCATAGTTTACACACGTTTCGTTGAAGACAACCAAAATGCATTACAACGTTAGGCTGGTTAATTTCAGCTCTTGTCTGAAAAAGCTAGAAATAACGAATGTAGTTAGCACCCGCTTTTACACGGTGTGTAAAGTTCTTTTTTTTTTTTTTTTCTTGGTAAAGTAAAGCCTTGTTAATCCTCATCTGAAAACTCCAGGTCCTCCACGAGATCTTCATCTCCTTCTGTGAGCTCTTTCAGGTCCAGCTGGCTCAGTTTCTTTGGAGTTTTGTTCTTTGATTTTTTGGACTTCTTTCTTTTACCAGCATCATCTGTTGATTTACAAGTTTGTATATGTTATTAAATAAGCATTTTAGAAGAAAACATCTTGTTTTAAAAAGAACCCTTTTACAATCCCATGAAGTAGACAAACACAACATGCGATAAGACATTATCCAAAACGCGTTTCTTATGGCTGGGGTTTCACTGACCTGGTTAGCACTAATCTGGGTCTACCTTACCCAAGGTAACAACAGACAGTTCACATTTAGTGCTATCTGAAGATCTGTAAAACCTGCCATTATTGGTTTACCCTTATGAAGCAATGTATAACTAGCTCTTCATAGTTTCATAACAGCAAAGTAAAAAAAAAAAATGTGTTGTTTGTTCTGTACAGCCATACATTACTGAGAGTCTATTTGTGAGGGAGGGTCTCTGATGTCATGGAACCTTTAAAGAATAACTTGGCATGGCTATTAAATATTATAGTACTCTTAACTAATGGATTCTTCTTGTTGTTTAGAACCACTTTGTATGTTGGTTTCAGTTTCACTCTTCACATCCTGGTGATTTTTGTAAAACTCATGAGTTTAAAAGCACCCCTGTATCCTCAACAGAGCTCTAAGAAGCATCTGATCTGTGAGTATAGCTGGTACACCACAGTGTAAACACTATCTCGTCCCCCTGCACCACTCTGCCCCATAACACACCTGAATCTTCCACGATGGAGTTGTCCTCATCACTCTCTCCCTCCTCATCCTCATCGCTCATATCCGACAGATCCTTCAGGAAATCTTCATCCTCGGACACTCCCTCCTTCTTGCCTGTTGTAAATCAAACAAGGATAATCCACTACATTTGCTGCCTTTTATATTCCCTTTGGAGCACATTATGGAATAGATTCTAGAACTTGGAACACATATACTCAGAAAATGGAAAACAGATTTCTTCCCGAGAATTTCATACAATTATAATGCTATGCAGATCGATCTACTAGTCAAGATGCACAATAATTAGTTTGTTTCAAAGTTGTTTATATATTTAAAAAAATAAATAGAAAACACTTGTAAGCAGAAATGCTTTTATTCATTCAGGTTTTCAAAATGAACCAACGCTCAATCTCCCACACAACAAACAGCATGAAGCACACCTTTATTTATTCGACAGTGCAGGGCTCCCTTGTTAATTCTACGATCAGTCTTTTACAGTAAAAGTACAGTGCATGTAGACTTTAAATAACTACAAAAAAAAACTTAAGAAATCAAAGTTATTGTCCTGAAATCTCTTAATATAACAGGTCTAAATTATGAAGGAGTTTCTTTTTAGGGTAATCTAAAAATTCTAGAAGTACAGCCACTTTAACAGAAGTCTATGGTGTTTAGTTTTTGTCCTTTATCACAGACATGCCTAAACATGCAATTCCCCTCCCCTCAAATATCAGAAGAAAGTTAAACTGTGCATCTGACAGCGTTTTGATCTCGCAAAACATTTTGTCAGCATCCTGCGCTGCATGCTCTGTTGATTGGCTGGGATCCCAGAGGAGTTGCCTTTTGGTAAACATTACAGGAAAGAGGCTTTTCTAAGGTATGTGGAAGTAGCATCCTGTGTGTTGGCTCTCAGCAGCCCTACCGCTCATCCCAGTAAAGAGAATCGGACACTCATTATCAGCAGCATCTCACAGCCCGGAGAGCTCTCCTCTCCAGCACATTAGTGCAATGCTGCTGACAGGTTCCTGACATATCTAAGAGGAAAATGGAACAGCTGCAAGGGGGTTCATCTGGCAGGAGCATGTTCCGACTGGCTTAAAGGCAAAGGTGTTCTCATGGCTGATGTGTTCAATGAGAAACTACATTATCCACAGTGTGACTTGCCATCTATAACATGCCGTTTCCTTAAAATATTTCTGCCACTGCTTTATGAATAGTGTGGTTCAGTTAGAAGGTATGCAACATCTGTTCTAATGCGGTACTGTAGCATAATAATGAAATTACCCCAAAATAAATTACAAGAAATTTGATATCAGAGGCAAACCCCTGGTCTCCTTTGAGAATGCTAAACTGGATTTTACATTCAAATCTAAGATGTCTGTTCTAAAGGATAAGCACTCCATACAAATGAAACAATAATGGTTTACAAACTCCAATGTCCGATTTATGTTTTGATATTGAAACTTACAAAGTTCAGATCTGAACACAAACTAACATTTTGTCAGCTGAAACGCACACAAAATATCTCCTTAAATCTAGTTAGCCCAGGGCTACACTATCTCTTAATTACATACAATAAATAATACTCTTTATATTGCAAAACAAAAAACTAATCTTTCACTGGTCCGTAAACACCACCCTCGCGTTCTGGGATGATTGCTCCAGTTAAAAACCATTTCAATGTTATTGTCCTCAATTTGACTATAAGAATGTGAACTGCCAGCTTTGATATAGAATACAGTGCACATAGGTGAATACAATCTAATTAGCCCATTTCTGGTAAATCCTCATGGAGAAAACAGTAAAGCAATACAAAGACAATCCGTGCTGGGGGATAAAAAAAGTATGACCCTGAACTAAGATTAGAAAACTATTGGTATGTTTGAGGGGCATGCAGAACATTCTAGATATTTTGGCACACCCTTAATAAGACACATTAGAATTCTCTTTACTAATAATAATAATGATAAAAGCACATGTTAAATTGTTCTGGGCAAATCACGTCAATGAACACTAAGATTAAATAATTATGTGACCTATATCAACTGTCAGGAAACTCAGTTCCAGACAAATGTCAGTAATAAAAACGTAGGCAAGTTGTTCTGCTCGGCTGCTGTTTCATGATGAATGCGTTCCACTACACGCAGTACAAACGCTTCTTTCTTTACAGTCACCTCTCTTTCCTATTACCATTTCAGCTTTTGAAATACGTTTTATGTTGTTTCAAATCTAACACATTAAAAGGACATTCGCATTCGGTTTTCTAGGCCCTGGGTTCGTTTCGCAGCTCGCAGAGACCATAAGCCATTGCAGAGCAGTTTTTATTTAACTTATCAGGAGGGCTTTCAGACTATGCAGCAGAATCAGATGCTCTGGTCTTTCAATATTTCAAGCGCAGTGGTTTGGTATGTCGAAACAACATTTCAAAGCTCCCCCTCTTTCCACACAGCTGAATATCCCAACACTCCCTTTAGATGTGTCTCTACCAGAGAGTATCTTTTTCGCTTTCCCTCCCCTAACTTCGTACCACACAGAGTCCCTAATTATTAGCTGCCGCCCCACAAACCAGAGAGCCCAAAATCAGAAGTTCCGTAAGCTCTCATCAAGCGACGGCTACATGAAAGCCTTAATTGTTTTCAGAGCATCGCTGGAACATTTCCGAATGACAGTTTGCTGTTCTCAGTTAGACAGGGGTCTGGACAGCGGTTGAGAAGCAATGTCTGCCCAAACCCGCATGAAAACAGGACGGACGGGTTCACTGGTAAACAGAGTATGGAAAAACAACTCCAACTCCTTTCCTTGCCTGTCTGCTCGCTCGCTCGCTCGCTCTCTCTCTCTCCCTCCCTCCCTCCCTCCCTGCAGTATCTATGACAACTATTTGATCAGCCTACCACCTACTGGAGCTCAAGCGGCTGCCAAGACGGAGGGTGCTATGGATCACAGAGAGGGGGGAAGCAAATCCATTAAATTTCGTGCAGCAGGAGTGGAGCATGGGGCGCGTACATCTTTCCGAGCCAACTGTGTTGAATTACGAACCCCCACAGGAATCCAAGCCTACCAAAGAAAAGAGCTTCCTGTTAAAGCGAGGGCTGGAGCGAGTGTCTCTCAGGCTGCGCCTGAACGTTAGTGGGGACTTCAGAGAATGGTTACCAGATGCAAAAGAGGTGGGGGAGGCACAAACACTGGCCTGGGTCTGTGCCCTGTACATGACCTAGCAGAGCACAGACCTCCCGGAGCAGGGGTTAAAGACTGGAAAACCTCACTATGCCGACGTTCACAAATGACAGACGCACCAAACAGTAATTTTTTTTTTTTTTCTTTTAAAAATGTGATTTTAATGTGTTATTCAAAAAGAAAAGCTTTTTAATATATGCATTAAAATACTTTTCATGACACACACGAAAAAACCCTATAGTTTTAATTTGGCTGGACTTACAACAGCACAGTGCAGGTTGTTAGTGTGAACTGAATGTGAAGCAAAACCTAAGCAAACTGTACTGTTATCTACACAATATCCAAAAGCAGATAGGACTTGTATGCATTCTAGCAGGTTAACACTCTGTATTTGCACAAACCAAACATACAATTAATGGGTTAAATGTTCTCTACACATTTTATGCAAGTGCAAGCAGCTATCTTTTTAAAAAAGAGGAACCATCTCCTTCTCAAAAGTACAGGTTTTCCCCTGCATAATTACCTCTCCCAATAAAGTTTAGATTTGAATTGCATTAAATCTCATACTTTGAAGCTTTTGCTTGAGTTCTGGTAAATCTGCGGTATGAGTTACAGCCCCCTAGTGGCCATCCACAAGAAAACAACCTGTAACATGAATCTGAAGTTCCTGTAACTCTGATGGTCTCCTGTTTAAAGTCTATGGTCAACAGCAAAACAGTGTTTACAACACAGCAAGACTCCTAACACAACGAAGACTAAGTCTGGCCTTGACTTATGAGACAGACAGAGAACATGTGCATCAAATAGACCTGGAAGGAAACTCAATGTTTACTGCTTCCCTTGTGCAGGTATCCCCTGCATACAAATGCTGTCATTTCAAAGAACACGCTACAAAACTCTTCGAAACTAATTCTATGGATTTTGAACAAGGTATCGAGCATCTCAATAACTGCATAAATAAGTGGCTTTTACTTTTAAAAGTTTGGTTAGTTATTATTCTTTTACCTTTGTGTTTGACTCCCCCGCTTTCATCCTCAGAGTCACTGTCTGATTCAAAGAGCTCCTTAAATTCTTTTTTGTCTCCTTCTTTGCTTTCCTGCATCTTCTTGCGTTTGATCTCTGGTAATTCCAGATCTTCCATCTTAAAAAAACAAAAAGACGCCTGTTTATTCCCTCACTGACTCCAATCATATTTTCAAAGAAAAAAATACCCTGGCCCCACATTAATGCACACAAATAAAATTTGGATAATATCCCTTCAACAGTGTTTATATTCCATGCTGTTCTGTGATGTAGTTTTGCTGCAGTCACAAATCTACTAGGAAATGTGCAACAATCCTAAATGTTTTTTTTTTTTTTTTTTTTTTTTTTTTTTACACTGCACAAATGGGAATAGCACACAGTGCCACTGCTGGCCAAATGTTGTAACTGCTGCAGGGAAAGGAAAAATCATGTTCAAATTACCAGCACACCCCTAGTATTGTGAGATACAACAGAGGACACATTGATCTTCAAAAGTTCCTAAAAACAACCCCAAAACATTGTAATTAAGCCCAGACCCAGATCAAATCTGAAAAGTACCCGTTCTTTGCCAGAAATCTCCAGCTGAATCTCCTTCTCTCTAAGCTTCTTCCAGTGGCTGTAGTACTTGGTCAAGGGGGTACCTTCCTCTGTCGTAAGTTTCTCCCATGCTTCCTGGAGAACCAAGCAGAAGCACAATATTAAAGACAAGCGATTAAACTGAATACTGCAAACAGAGAAGCAGGCTACTGGCATTCCAAATACATGGGTGTGCAAACAGAGTAATGGTGTGGAACAGTCAGACCTCTTTTCTTGTCGAGATAGCATGGGCAGACCTTTAGCCACAGTGTTTAAACCGCAATAGACTTGATATTATTCAAAAGTATTTTCTTAATGTTGTACACGTGTTAATTGATACAGTTAAAACTGGTAACAGCACTCAGTCTGAGGGCTTCTTGTGACGGGTGTACTGAATTGCGTGAAAATGAAAAGTGTTTTAACGTGTTCATTCTTGAAGTTTAAACTTTTAAGAAATTAAAAAGGACACCTAGTAGCACCAAAAGCTTGCTCCTGTCTGTACAAGAAGACAGTATTATTCTAGTGTCTAATCTGTAGAGCCCTTGGTTGCAGTTGCTGCTTGCAAATGGAGCGGGAGACGAAACAAACATCACCAAAGACAATACATCAATTATGAGCCATAAAGGTTTCACCCGACAACACTAGAGATGATGATGCATCAGCTACGCATTTTAACATGAGATCAATGGTGCGGCATATCGGTCTGTGTTCTCTGCAAAACTAAATAAGAGTATCTTTACCCTCACTTAAAAAACGAGGCAGAAATTTACAAGACAGGTTGACGTTTCAAAGAAACCATTATTCTTTCCGACAACGAATATAATGCTGACGTGCAGGGCTTTGGGTGTGTGTTACTGCAGTAAAATCACTGGTGAAGTCATTGTTCATAAAACAACACTTATAATATTCCTGCCACAACACCGTCAAAGCCGTTATCTACAGACATCAACGCCACCTTCAAAATCCCTATCGACTGTACCAATTCTAACTAGCTCTGAACTGTCAGAATGGCCTAATTAAATGTTGAAATGCAGCCATCTCACATTTTGAAAACTTAAACCAACACTATGAAATGTCAATATGCAGCAAAAAGTAGCAATTGTGAAAGTGTACACTGGCTGTTCTGCTGCACCTAATACTGGACTGATCTACAGGGCTACCACTGCTACTTGGGCATTAAATAAGCATTGACTCGATCATGAAACTGACGCTTGTGTGGTCCCAATGCTTTAACATGATTTGCTCTTACCTTCCTGGCACTAATTGCAATTAAACTACCGTCTGCAATTTTACCAACTGCAACTCTGAATCAGAAGAACTCAGCTGACTGGAACAGGACCAGGGGGAAGAAAAAAAAGAGAGAGAAGAAAAATCTCTTCCAGCTTTCCCCTACAGCTTTCCGTTGAGGGTATTGATCGGGTCAAATAAGATTACCTGACCTCCAAATCCAATAAACGGTAATAGATTGCCGCTTCAGTCGCCAGTTATCTAAACTTATTTATAACAATTTACTGCGCGGTTACAAAAAAGAAATGTTTTCTGAACCAGTCGATCCTTAAAAGAGAAACACACCACGCTGACTTTCACTGAGAGAATACTAGGAATACATAAGAAATGTTTGGTTTCCTTTTTTACTAATCAATTTAAACCCAGGAGTAGCTAGGCTATTGTTGTTAGCAGCAGCTAGATTTTTTAACCCTTTCATGCATGGCAACTTCATATGGGGACTGATATATTAAAAAAAAAAAAAAGTGTGTCCTCACAACTGTGTAGATCACAGTCGGTGACGGCAAGGTTACCCTGTAACAAAAACAGAAAGACACAGCTAAACACACTGAAGGATACCTCCTCCTATTTGCAAACCTCGCAAGACGCAAAATGACCTGGTGCCGAGCTGTCTACGAGCAGCGCATGACACACCTTCGAAGATTTAGATTACACGCAAAAAGCCCTTTTAATTCCATTTTTAAATATTTATTAATGCATTAATCCTAATAAGATCGGGGTTTAATGTCTCCAATGAAACCTGCCATTAAAGTAGTTGCAAATGCAAGTGTAACTCAAGTCCAGCTAGGAGCCGCGGCTCACTCTAATCCTTTAAATGTAGCAGGGCACCGAAACCTTTTTACATCAGTATTACTGTCAGGCCAAAGATATAAATACCAGGACGAATCCACGTCAGTCTGAACTAGGACATGGATCACTGCCGACTTGCTCCAAATTCTTTATTTTTAATTTTGATATACCAGTACATGTATATAATTTCAAAATCTGTTTTTAACTGCAGAGCTTATTGATTTTATTTTATTTTTCAAAAATGAGGACTGAAGTGTGCTAGATGCAGTAAAAACAAATGGCAGCTGCTAACACTATAACCTCTAACTTTATGTTTAATAATGTCCACACACAGTATGACTGATCTTGCTTTCAACATGCATAAGTGTGCCCTTCATAGGAAACTCACAGTGGGATGCTGCAGAGAGTTCAAAGTGTTTTGCTAGTGTTTTAACCCACAGAAGCAGATGCGTAAAAACAGGTGGTCAGCATTTGACTATGATGTCTGAGTACAGCGAGCTCAGCTGGTCTCAGACACATTTTCCAACAGGGGGTGGGAGGAGGTCTGGGGGAGTCAGGACAGCCTGACATCTGTAGAGGAAACCATGACTGTCTGTGAGAACCATGAACTGGACAATGGAAACCATCTAAATTACAGGGGGGCTTTCCCTGCAATTTCTTTCCTTCTTAAAACTTATTACTACAAGCCTCTGTACTAAAGGTGAAACTTTTATTTAACTAAGTCAACAAGCGCTTTGACCAGCGCCTCTGTTACAGTGACACACTCTTAGGTGTTATGGATGCTTGCTGACTACTGCTTGTTAAACATTAATGCTGTTTTTCTGTGAGACCCAAAGGTTTTTTTTGGCCCCCGCCCCCCAATATACCGATCCGTTAAGTATATATTTGTGGTTTGTTGGTCAATGCAAACATGAAGACAGCACAACATACAAACACGGGGGAAAGATCTACACAATGTTGAAAAGTCAGCCTTGCAGATGTCAGGCACGATGTTTCTTTGCAAGGGTTAAATCATGTTCTAATGCCCTCCGCTGAGGGAGCCTCTGCGGCTGCAGACTGTCTGACTTTCCAGAAAGGAGAACAATGTCAGACTCACCACAGCCACCCGGTCAGCCACATTGAACGTGGCTTTCTGTCGCCTGCTCATGATGTGGGCAGAGTTTTCCTGTATTTTGTCCAGCAGCTGCCGGATCTGCTTGCAGTAATTGGCCACTTTGCATTCCTTCAGAAAAGCTTTCAGCTGCAGCAGGGGAGAGACGGAAAGAAAGAAGGCAGTTAGCGTAAAGGTTTACTTTCCTTTAATAATTAATGTACAGGACACATATACGGTTTCCTCCCAACTGACTTGCCACCTTTGACCGTGCGTCCACTTTTTTCATATATACTGTGAAGGGTACCTGCAGTGATTACAGGAACTGATTTCCCATCTCTAACGCTTGCAACTGGCGTGATGGAGCGAAATCAGACCGCATGTGCACAGTTTGTTTTTTTGTCTTTGAAAAATTCTGTTAAAAAATAAACCCAAAAAATTCCTGTCTCTAGCATAGTCTGCCAATAGTATTCGCAGAATAACTACATAAAGATGTTCCAAATAAAACTGATGAACTTTGAAATCTGAAAACGGGGAATAATAATCCCCTCCCGCGCCATTTAATAACAATTCAAATATTTAATCACTACACTCATATCACTGCTAAACAAAGTTAGGATTTACAGAAAATCACCCACATGTATGACTGAAGTCACCGCGTTCAGTTGTGGTCACATGGTCCCCTGACTTCTATTTGATTGGCTAGGCGTCTGCTCGTTATAGAAACGAGCAGAAAATATTTTCAGAATTAAAAACGAAGGGGGTGAACCCAGCATACAGCAACCTACGCCCCTATTGCACTCACATTTACCCTATTTAATTACACACAGCCTCGAATTAACAAGACTAGTCATTAAACTACTAGAACAAATACCTAATTCACTTCCCATTTTCATTGCAATATAAATAATAAAGCACTTCAGCTGTTGCTGCATTACTGTGGAATTGTAACCGAGGGTGATAAAAGCTCTCACCATTACCTCAGTCATTAACCTACCTCTCATGTACATAACATTGTGAAGCAATGGCATCAGCCATCCTTGGTTTGACACATACACACATTTTATATATATATCATATAATCCTCTTTAGTTAAATAAGGGATTTGACTATCTTAATAAATACAAAAAAATGTTCCAACAGGCTGGCCTCGCTTCATTCTTTCCTGACACTCATATGCCAAGGAATCACCAGAGAAGTTAGTAATCTGTTTGATTGCTGATACAACTGTGTGTAAAAGGTCTAAAAAGATAATTATCCAGGTTATATTTTTTTTTTTAATGGGTGACATTTTGATTACATTTTGTAAAGTCACAACAAAAAAAACCCTTTTTTTTAAATTTCAGAATACAACCATAAAACTGTATTCCTAGCATTTAAAAAACAGCCCCACCAAATAAATGTATACACTTGCGGTCTCCAGATGATGTAATTTCCCATACAGCTTTGTTACAACACCCCTGCAACCCTGTTCCCTGCATTCTGAAGATTTAAATAACAGGATACTTAGAAAAATGTATTGTGTTTACTTATTGCATTATTCAACCAGGGGAATGCATCTTTATTTGCATGCGTTTGCTGGTGTGAGCAGCTGTGTTTACAGTAAACAAGTTAACAACCATGAACTGGAACGTATATGAAAGAGAATAAATCATCATTCCCACACAGCGCTGGTTTAAGCAACTCCACATCAGCCATTACTTGAACGTCTGCATTTTAAATACAGACTAGTAAACAGCAGTAGGATGTCTTTGTGATTGCTGATGTGACTTCAGATAGTAATAACCATGGTTTTAAACTCTTTGCTCCTATTACCATGAGCAATATTATCAGTGTCCCCCACCCCCTTCGTTTCTGCTATATACCATGTGATTCTTTGCTATCTGCAATCAAACCATGTGACCTACAGCCAAGGTCCCAGGTGCACTAATTTAAAGAATTGTACTGTATTTTAAAAAAATGTATATCCTGAATTAAAAAAAAAAAAAAAAAAAAAACACAACAAGTGGGAACCAAAAGCTATTTTAGTGTGCAAAGAAAAGCAGTTACCAAGCGCTTGATGTACAAAATTTGGTAGACTGCATCATGATCCTGGGTATGTGAACAATTGAACATACATCATAGTATTTTTTTAGTGCTTTCTTTTTTCAAGCCCCCCAACTATATATATATATATATATAATATATATATATATATATATATATATATATATATACACACACACACACATATACACAGAAGATATAAATCATTTTGTGACAGTGTTCATCTGCCATGCAAAGATAACACTGGCCTGCCTTGTTTATTGACCTGGAGTCACACTTTTTTTTTCCACTTTCATCTCATTTGAAAAACAAACTAGAATGCATCCACTGAATGGCTAGGGAGCTGTGTAAAGACCAGGCTGTGAAACCACAAACGAGTCTCTTTCACTCTCCTGTGGTTTGAAGCTTTAAGGGCACAAGCCAACTAGCTGAAGCACGGCATGATGACCAGGCTTCTGTTCAGTATATACTGTACAGAGAAACCAAAAGGAATTTAATACATCTCTGAATATAGCTTCAGATACCTGATTAGCCTTGTCCGTGAGTGAGCCAATCAAACCAACACCTGAACAGTATCCCCACTCCCTTTAATGAGTGATTCGAATGGGAATAAAGCACTGCCCCCCACCCCACCCCCCAGAGCACCACATATAAATATATGTAATGGAACTTCACTGATAGAATCACAGAACAAAACTGTATTCCAGATGTGAAAACACTATCTCAAAGTAAGTGAAATGTCTCATTAATGCAGCAAGAGGGCAAAAATCTGTGGCAGTGAAGAGGTTGGTTTTTACTAGACCCCTATAAAGACCCTGACAGGGTTTTCAATTAGTTTTGAAGTATGTGGCAGTAGGGGGGCGTAGTGGCAAGGGCAGAGAGTGTGGGAGGGGGGTGCATTCTGGCACATTTTTGCATGGTTTAAGCATGTGCTAGACTAGTAGAGGTCTGCTTATAGTGTCTGATAAAGTACTTCACTCGTGCAATGAAAGGGCTTTATTTCAGCACTGCTCACAGCAAGGCAAGATCAACACAAATAACATTTTCCTTTTGGAGCATCAAGGGCCCTGCAGCACAAGACTGGCTGAAAAAAAGAACTGGTATTTGTTAAGAAAAATTGCTGAAATAGTCTGATGCAAAATATTCTTTCACTCAACTTAAATATCTCTCTACTGCTTTAAATCACACAAGCTATTGAGCAATGTGCACAACTTTGGGGCCAGTACACTAAAAACGACCTTTGGAAGCTATAAACAAACTGGAATGTAAGCAAAGTCCGCATTCTAAAGAAGTTGAGAGCACAGACTGCTGAAATATGGAAGAATGCAGTAAACATCCATATATAAATCAACACTAGCTTAAATATCGTCTTCCAGAGATTGTCCTTTCTATTTCATGAATTATCTTTTGATACTGAAGCTATTCATAAAAAGTACTGGGCGATTATCATTAAATACTGGATTACGGTATTAATGAAATGTACGTACATTTAACACAATCTGCACTACAGGAGTTATCATATTCTGACATTCACGTGAACGGGGAGTAGTTGATTAAAATGTTGTTATTTTGGATATAAACAACGTATATTTAATGCGAAAGCAGCAGTATTAACCTTGGGGTGCTTAATTATTTCATTGCAAGGAGCACTGCACTTTTATAAATTTGAAGTAATGCTGAAAAACTAGTTACCACAACCCAGTTCCTTCCACATTAAATATAGCAGTGCATGCAGAGGTCATACTCTAGGCCTTTTCCATTGTCCCAAACCACAGTCAATATCCTATTCATTTGCCTCTCAGCACCAACTGAAGAGCTTATTTGTGGGTCTACAGTCAGCGGTGCTTTTGCATAAAACCATAGAACCTAAAAAAAAATTAGGGCTCCCCATTCTGATGGCTCACTAAGGTGTGTATGTTTTTTTTATTTAAAAAGGTGTAGTATCCTGTTGAAAACTGCTTATGGGTTTGAAAAGAACACAAAGACGAATGGTTCTTTGGTAGTGCCAAAATGTAAAATACAAAAAAAAAAGAATTAAGCTCCCTTGGTTTGTTTTTGGAATTGTGTTTTTTTTTAATTTTCTGGCTTTAACAGACCACTGCTGCTAAACGCGACTGCTCTGACCACTAACACAGATGCGGACATTGGCCAGTTGCATTTCCCCTTAGTTTTCTTCCCCTGAAGTGTTTCTTCAGTTTATGGGTGTTGCAGAAAGCTGCTTAACACATTTAAGTCTACCCTAGTTAAGGGAAAATGTATCCTTGACCTTAAACTTAATACTTTAAAAGTGTTTTATGCAACCAGCCCCTGGTCTATAAAAAAGAAAGAATTCTACTAACAATAAACGACGAGAGCCTTGAAAAAATCCAAGAAAAGTTTAAAATCCAAAAGACAGTGCCCAACAGAAAGACATTTTAGACAGAAAAACAAATGAATAAGACTCCTATTGCATACCAGGTTTTAATATGAGCTTGAAAAGCCACCGTGTATACGGTAGGTAACAAGCTCAGGTGTGTCTTATTAAATTTATAGTAAAACAAGGAATGGATCAAACTGATATGCAATCGGAGACTTATTTCCATTCTGGAATCTCAATATAAGAGGAACCACTCCGACTGGTAGACAAATGGCACTGGAAAGGGAGAATGTTCAGATTACAGCATTATGCTTTTAAAAGTAACCAGCCTGTTAAGACCGCCTCAGCCAAGGGTGAAGCGAGGGAGAGCTAATTCATTTCTCACGATGTAGACTCTTGATGTGGGTATGCAATTTAATCAAAATGCTTAAAAACTTCCTTAGAAGCTGCACTTATTCACATGGTAACTCACAAACCAACCGCACAGGTGACACCCACACTGTTTGTATGAGAGCAGTCAGACACAACATGCAAACACATTGAATTAATTCAACATTTCTTACGCAGACACAGGGGAACATTATTTGAGGATTACTACTATAAACCCAGACCAGACAGCCACCTGTAACCTGAATAGCACTCATAACACCTGGGCAATTTCTAATTGAAGTTTGAGTCGCAATAAGTAACAAACATAGTAAGAAAACTTCCACAAGTACTTTGGAGATTTTTTTTTTTTTTTTTTTTTTTTTTGCAATCTGAAAATCGGATGACCTAGAAACCATGAATAAATGACGGAAAGCCAGCACAGCCACAGCTGTGTAGTTTTACTGTAAGCCTCACATATCGCTCAATAGGAACACACATGTTTGTACTTTGTTTTGGCACACAGCTGAAGGATGTGGCTGTTTGAGAAACCCAACGTGGAAAAATATCTGGATCTGACTCAAGACGCAGTGTCATGATGGGACAATATAAGACCTTGCAGCAGGATGTGTTACAGCTTGGAGCCAAAAGCACAGAATGGGAGTCCCAGAGGCAACTACAGCTATGGTCAAAAGTTTAGCATCACCTAGAACTTTAGGATGGAGACAGAATTAAAAATAAAAACTATATGAACATAATTTAGATCTTTTATTTAACACAGGCAGAGATAATTGTATTTTAGTGCAGAGCTGACTGGGATAGTGGGTTCACTGTGTAACACATAAAGGTACCTGAATCACAGCTGGAAGGGCGAGCTCTGGAAACCCTATGCTGCAGGCCTGCGTGTGGAAATACTCCAGTATGAGATCATAGAGCTGCTCGATAAGACCGTCCTGAAATAAGAGAGCAACACACATCAAAAAACAATTTGAAAAACAAATCGCAGTACAGTAATTTAACAAAGGGCACCACAAAACAGAGACCACTGAATTGAAGGGCCTGCCCTCAATTATTTTATATACTTTTTTTTTTTTTTTTAAACTTTGTTTCAATTGAATTTGTCAAACCTGTAGAACAATGTATATTTACAAGGACAAGACTCACACTTCATAGCATTTGAATCATTCTGCATTTTCCTGTATTAGACACACCCAGCCTCAGAAGTTAAAAGTATAGGTGCGACTTTCTACAGATTTAAAATAAAGCTTGAAATGCAATGAGACTTTGATTGGTGTCTGAACACCCTTACACAGTCGTAGGTTACCAATAGAAATATTTTATTGTGTTTTTTTTTTTCAAACCAACACCAATTTCAATCTGTGCATAAGCAAGCAAAAACCTTTTCATCAATAAAAACAGCAAAAAGATTCACTGAAAACCCCAAAGAGAATCACCTAAATAGCCTTGACCAATCTCCTGAGCACAGGAAGACATGGCAATGCATTACATTTCCGTGTTCTAATCTCCTCATCCTACTAACTATGCACTAGATCACAAGTCACAAGGTGTTGAAGGTGTGCTTCACTTACCCTGAATGCCTTCTCCTGCAGATTTGCATTAGACAGCTTTAAGACCACAGCAAAGTTAATAGGTCTCACGCTCATGCGACCAGGCTTCTTGTTAAAATCAACTTGCTGCAAAACCTGATAGAAAAAAAAAAACAAAACACCACATGTGCCTACTGAATATAGATGCTGACTAATAAGAAAAAAAGAAAATAGGGAAAGATTTATGCTCCAAAAGCACGGATGTATATATTAATTGTCTCATTCAAAAGCAAGCCAAAATGCTGGGAGTTATAGATTTAACAAACAAACACAATCTGTGGGACAACTGCATATCTATATAGGAGAGATACATCTATATACATTATACAAGTTAGTTTTCCAGGTTAGTTTTAGTGTGGTACAATTTGTTATATGTATATATAAAGATTAAAATCAGAAGTATTCAACAGTTTATCTCTTTAAGAAATGCACTGCAGTACGAGTCGAGATACGGATATTTTTGAACACGGAGCACGCTTAGTTCGGTATGAGCTGTGCATGCGTCGGATGTGGTCCCGGGCTGTGGGAGCCGGGAGGAAGTTGGGTGTGCAAAGTGGTAATGTCTGGACTGGGTCTGATATGCTTGCAGCGTATCAAAGCAGAAGGAAGCACGTTATCACCGACCCCAATGCAGAGACGAGAAAGAGGAAAAAAAAATAAAAACAGTTTCTGCCACTCTAGTTTTGCGTTCTCAATCTTTTTTCTTTTGTAGAAAAAAAATGGAAGGAAATAAGCGAACGACAGAAGCAAATGAGTAGATGTACTGTAGAAGGGGGGTGGGCTCGAACACTCCGCTGGTTTCCAGTCCTGGAGGATGTGGTTTGCAGAGGACGCTCACAACAAGCACAAACCACAAGGTCCCATTTTTCATCACAATCTGGTCAAAACAGTGCGCTGTTCTCAACCCCTGCACTGACCACTCGTGCCAGAAAGCTCCGTGTCTCTGACCCTCGCTGCTTTCCCGTGGTCTCGGCTAGCGCCGTCTCAGAGCTGCTGTTCTCACGACAGCTGTGACCGCAGATCTGATATCAGCGCTGCGAAGCACAGAGGTGCAAGTGCTTTCTTAAAGCCATGGAAAATGTTGACAGTTTGTAGCCCTCACCACACCTGATAAAGGTGTTGTTTATGCACTGAAGCCTCCAAAAACTGTTTATGAAGCATGCATCTTTTTTTTTTTTTTTGAACCTCAATTTAAAAAAAAAAAAACAACCCATTCTGCAGCCCTTTGAGGGTGTTGACAGTCTGTATGAATGTGTTCACACAAGCAAGTTAAATATAGAGGGCTGATAAATATTTTTTTAAGTGCATTTTTTTGCTCTGGTGGATTTTTTTTTTTTTGGTTAACTTTTTATTTTATAAATATATAAAAAAAAGTAATAACACAGAAAAAAAAAGACATTCTCAGCTGCTTAGAACACACGTTAGGTATGTTTATGTAGCCAGCTGTGTTTTACTATACAGCACTACACTGTCCTATGAGATCTTGTGAATAGCACTAATACCTAATGTAACCTTAGTGGCAGGTACAGTTACTGAATCAAGGGCATTACTAGAAATCAATACAATTGTGTCTAGCTTAAAAAACACTGCATGCTGCAGTAAAAACAGTGTGGTGTAGTTATCACTATACTGCCACCAGGGGGTGCCGATCGTGACGACATGCACAATAATTATGCTGTAATTAATAATAATTGTAAAAGATCTTGATGGCCACAGTTTTCACAAACAGATTCTGAATACAGAAACTTTTAAAGTCCTGTCGGCTGGCTTTTGGGAGAACAGCTCCTGACAGGGGAACACAAACAACTAACAAACCTTTCACACAACGTGCTTGAGAACATCTTACCTCCAGAAGAAAGGGGACAACAGGGATGAAAGTCTTGGTGCTGTCAGACAACAGGGTCAGAGCCCGAACACAGTGCATCCGGAGAGGATAATACCTAGCTGTGGGGACCAGCCTGGTTAAAAAAGAAAACACAAGCAAGACAGCACGTCACTGTAAGAGGGCAGTGATACTGTCTGTGTAACAAGACAGCACGTCACTGTAAGAGGGCAGTGATACTGTCTGTGTAAACTGCCTTTATCTCAAGACCTTCAAAAACACTACAGCAAGGTAAAGAATTTAAACTAGGCGTGTGTTAATAGTGATGTGCTTATTGTTACAAGATCTTGTGATGAGTTTTTAAACTTGTGAAAACATCACGATTTTACAGAGGGAAAATTTTAAATATATTATATATATATATATATATATATATATATATATATATATATATATTCACACACTGCACAGAAAACATGAATTAGAAACACAACCAGGAAAGTGGAGAATACTGCCACCTGCTGGTTCATTAACTTGTTATTTTAACATATTGTACTGGATACTGAAAAGAAAATGAAAAGGTGGCAAACAATTGGCAGATTCACACCTAAAAGCTTGCTAGACACACATTCAATAGGATAAATTAAACAAGATTGTCTTATTCTTAAAGCTTAAACTTATCTATGGTTAGAGAAGCAAAAACAGTCAAGAACAATTAGTACTCAAAACACAATTTAAACAAGTCACAAAGTGGACCGTTCAAAGTCCAATCTTTTCCAAATCTACTTACTTGACACAGCCTACGATCACTTGAGTTAATGGGTAAACGAGTGGATCCAGGACATCGCTGGGATACAGCGTGCTCAACACACGACACCAAAGGTACAGGCAGTGGATGTACTGCCAGTTATAAACAGACTGATACGTTTCCTGCAAAAGAAACAGCATCCAAAATCAATAGGATCCTTGCTTACAGAACAGCAGCCAGTGTCACAGAGCTCAATTAGCACCTGCATCACCTTACCTAACAACCTGTGCCAAGTGTGAAGTGTGTAGGGACTCGTACGATTAAATTAACACACTTTCACAAGTATTTGTTGAAGCAGATTATAATACACATCGTGGCAGTTCCATTTTCTAGTGTGTGTGTGTATATATATATATATATTTCCCCCCATTCTTTGGTTTTGTTTAAAGGCTTCTGTGTGTGTTTACACCATGCATGTACAGCTATAGCCAAAACGTTTTGAGACATAAATGATATGACAGAGACATAAATTATATCGCAAAAGTCTACCGGAAGCCATAACAGTAGTTCAGTATTTCATGTTAGATTTCGAAATGTCACATTTTTCAAATGCGTGTCAGTTTTTCGTTAAGTATATGGATAACTACAAAGCGGTATGTAATTCAACAGGTTACCGTAACGTTATTCAGCAGGTTTCGTTCGGCTAAATGAGTTCATTCTACAGGGCAATGCCACAGCTGTACTATACTTTGTGTTGATTTATGTTAAATTCGATACATGACTTTGCAATCAAGTTAGATTTCCCAGTGTTTTGTTAAGTTTACAGTTTCCTGGCTGCGCTGTTGAAGACGACATTGCACAGAAAAGTGTTTCAGCGCACACTTCCAGCGCCTCAAGCTGACATTCAGGAATGATCAAAGCAAAGAGCACAGCTATTTAAAGCTACAAATATCTATTGCTATCAGGGCAATCCGATTCTGCATTCTGCACACCCTCAACACCAATTATGAGAACTCTAACACCTTTGCATAGAAGCATTGTATACTGAAAGTGCAGAGTCAAAAATGTACAAACATTTGCCAGTTCAGCGATCAAGAGTGAACCAATAAGCAGAGAATGGAAAACCCTACTGACCGGAATGAGCATACCTTTTTCTTCATTGTCATTGCATTGCGAAGATGAATGGCCAGCTGTCTGATGTATATGAAGCCGTGCTGGTAGGAAACCTGTGTGTCGAGGGCATACATTTCTGTCAGTGTCCTTTGCATGAAGTTGATCATTGGGAGGACGCTCGGAGAGGTAAACTTGCAGTTCTTCACGTAGGCGATGTACATTTGCTGGAAAACAAAACAAAGAATGTCACTCAAAGTTTAGGGCGCAAACTTTTTCACATCAATCTCCCACCACAGCTGTAAATGTACAATTGGAGCCATCACAGCATCATGAAAAAGATAATCACATCGACCTACATCGACTATATGCACAAACCACTGGTTAAAAATATAAGCGCTTCAGTAATCTCAGTAATGCTGGCACCTTGTAAGAAATTAATCTCACAATAAAAAATTTCCAACACCATACTTTCCATATGTATATTTCAATATATAACAGACTAGAAGGATAGCTTTAATTATAACCTGAACTGCACTGCTCCCACATATCTGAAGCAAACAGGCTGACTGATTTTATAGAACTCTAAGCACCAGTCCTACAGATTTATTATATCTCAAAAAAAAAAAAAAAAAAAAAAAAAAAAAAAAAAAAAATTATATATTATATATATATATATATATACACACATACACACCACTTTTTCTTTTCTTAATATTTCTAGTTTCATGAAGTGTAATTTACCTTGAGGCGTGACAGTAAAGGCTTTCTTGCACGTGTGGTTTAAAAACTGGAAGCTTGAATTACTCATGCTACAGCAGAGCACAGGACCACAAGCTAGTGTTACGCAGCTATATTTCATTTGCGTACTGTGTATTACATTATTGCAATGTAATGAATTACTGTAAAAAACCCTATTCGTTTAAAAGTTATTTACAGATTGTATTATGACTCTACCAGGCTACGTATAAATTACTGTACACATACAGGATGTCAAATAACTTGAACCACACGTGAAAGTGTGCCACTGACCTGATCTTTGGTTGTGTCCGTTTTGTAACAGTTAGAAGGGGGAATTTAAAGTAAGACTGTTTTTTAAAGAATAAAAAAAAACAAATTGCAATAGATATTTTATATGGAAAGTTGGAACAAGCAAAAGGACGCGAGATAATATGTGCCATATTTATTTTTTAAGAAAAAGACAGTCAGTCTTGCCTTTTATCGTTTCAATCCAGGGGGCTGTGCAATGCTCCAGTACAATCCAGCAGTGGCTTAACCCGGCAAGGCATAGGCTGATCAAATCAACCCCGCAGTACAAAAACAGTTTTTTTGTTATTTTTTTTTCCTTGAAAAACATACCTTGAGCACTGGATTAAGATACACATCTTGCTTGTGTCTGCAGATTTTATTAAGAGCTAGAAAAGCCAGAACTCGGACTGTCTCTTGGCCTGTACTCCACTGGGTGATCAATTGCTATAAAAGAAATAAAAAAAATTTAGCACATTGATAACATAAAAAAGAAACACCACAAAAATGCACAGCTTCCCTAATGTTATAGGATGTTTGATTCGTGCCAGCCGCCACCTGATCGTCACATATTACAATTTAAATGGATGATTTAAATATTTTGAGAAAGCAAAAATGCGTATGCATCATATACATGTGCAGCATATAACTGTGAGGCTCCTCTTACCTTTAGGAAGTGTCTGCACTGCTTAGGGAGGCACAGGTAGTACGGTACCATTTGGATGGCATGTCTCAGCACAGCACTTACAACAGAAGCTTCTGTCAAACATGATAAAAGCTGAAAAAAAAAAAAATTTGAATAGATTATGTATTCTGTTACCCGTTTTTAAACAGTATATATATATATATATATATATATATATATATATATATATATATATATATAATATATATATATATATATTTTTTTTTTTTTATTTTGCTGGTGGTGTAGTGAAAATGGCATCCTGGGCCTGTAATTATCCCTTGATGTCATCTTCGGTAACGGCATTTGATACTTTTTTTATGCTGGAAAAAAAACGTGTCTGTAGGGATTAGTTCTCTGATACTTTCTGACTTGGTACAATAAATACTGTACAAAGGGAGGGCTGACACCCCTTCACACATAAAGCTGATATTCTCTTCTAACCATCCAAGCCACAAATGAAGATGACATGTACAGTACTTTCACTAATGGATTCAATCTAAATGAGTTACAGTCAGAAAGTAAAATTTACCTGCACAAGACCAGCGAGATACATTTTAATGTCGATTTGAGCCTTTTGCCACCGAGGACTAGAAGATGGGAGCACAAGCCTAGGAACGAGGGAGACATTTTTGTTTAAATTAATTTGCAAGTTTTAAATAAAGATATAGCGGTCTGCAGGACTCTGAATCTGCTACTGTCACAACACAAACGATTTGGTGCACTTCATTAGGAGGGCGGTCTCAGTGAAATGTATAAATCATTAAAACAGTCAAACAATTTCACAATAAAAAGAAAGTTAAAACAAATGAATAGACTTCTGCAGCTGATTCGTAGCTTGAAGTGTCTGTGGAGCTAAACATGGCTGCTGTTTAGTTTATAAGGGACGTCCCATGCCTGAAATAAGGACGCCTTTTAAAATAAAAAACGCATACAAAGGGTCCTTTATTAATAATTAAAAACTGGTATTAATTCTGTTAAATGCATCATACTTCCAGTTAAAAAAAAAGCTCTTTTATTGATTAAATGGAATTTCAGACTTACTTTTTCTTGTCTTTATTTGGCCTTAGCTGAAGCATCTTCTGAAGAGCTGCAAAAAGGTCTCTCAAACAGAATGACACCAGGGCATTAAACACTGCAAGGGAAAGGTTTACATGGGCTTAGTGAACAACGACAAGAAAATCCCAGCTGTACACTTGCCAGCCACACTGCTGCTGCAGAGGTCAAGAAAAAAAACAGCACAGACAACAGCCTCCTGAAGGAAATCAGTGCATTACAAATGAACCACATGTGAAAATAAAGCCAAGTTTTTATCCGCTGCATATCACTGCGCGGCATCTGGCATCCTCATAATGGCAACAAGCTTGCAGTGTTTTCCGATGGGATTATATAGTCACTGTCTTCCAGTGGAGTACGTTTTCTTCAGATGCGTCTTACTCAATTTACTTTCATGTCTTACAAAAACCATTAACTACAGAGTTCTTGCAGACATCATAGAAATGATACCGTGCTGAGCATCCCAGCTGAACGACAGACTGCAGCTTCCAAAAACAAGTTGCAGTAATTGGGATTTCCACTAGAGGCCATTAGAATTGGGGCCTTTAATTGTGAACTGCAATAGGAATGACACTGTGACGCCATG
Source organism: Polyodon spathula (assembly GCF_017654505.1). Taxonomy (NCBI): domain Eukaryota; kingdom Metazoa; phylum Chordata; class Actinopteri; order Acipenseriformes; family Polyodontidae; genus Polyodon; species Polyodon spathula. Next base: position 5,860,364 of record NC_054549.1, on the reverse strand, counting down.
TGATGTTATGATGCAGTACGATTCAAGCGCACAGTACCTTTACATTTTGTAGCACAGCATTAATATGCTTTGCTGCATGCCAATATTACCTAGCATTGATTAAGAGGGTGCAGAAGGGTTAGTACCTGAACTGTCCTCCACTTTGTATCGGCCAAGGTCTACTCCATCTCCTTTAGTGGTAGCCACTGCTGCTTTAAAGGCCTGAGTGATCTCCCGGAACAACTTTGCAGAAAGCTCCTTCTGTTAAAAAAACGAAAACTCAAGACTATTTTCATTCTGAAGCACCAGACCAATGTCATACTGTATTATACAGTGAAACACATTCCGTTTTCTAATTGGCTTACAGAGCTGTCTAAAACCACCAATAAACCGCCTCCTCCTAAAATTCTAGAATTCTCTATTCTAAAGTTCTATTCAGTAAGATACCATTCTACAACTATTTTAAAATCAACATTATTAATATCAATACAAACCAAGCTTACCTGGACAGCCTCTTTCCACTGCTCCACCATCTTCTCCGTCACCTTGATAACATCTTTTGATTGTTTAGATTTTGGTGCTGCTTCCACTTCATCGTCGTCGTCGTCATCATCGCTTGCCTCCTGTTAGTGACATATTTCAAGAGCTCTTATAATGTATACATGCAATAAAAATACAAACGACAGACTGTTCAATGTTGAATCTGATTCTGCAAATGCATAGCATTTCAGGGATGTATTACTACACCTCTGTAGACAATGGATATAAATACAATAGTCAGGGTTGTAGTATAGCCTTCTCATAGCTGTGAGTTTAGTACAACTAACTTTGCCATTGCAGGTAAACGTGCTGCAAAATATGCACCATGTAATTTACTGTTTACACTAGTTTCATTATAACAAACAAACAAAAAAGATATGGTTTAATCTGTGTTGAGCAGACCAGTATCACTACAAAAAAATATAGCCAAAATCACAAAAATGATCAAGTTATAAACAATTCTACCTAGAACCGCCACGTGGGTCAATTTGACCCATGCATTACAGTACACGTTTATTTTTTTTGTAAATGCAGCAAACAAGACACGCCCCTTCTCCTCCTCTAGCACGCTTTTTTAAATTATAAAAACATGATTATTGTTCTATATAATGTATTTTTAAACTACATGTGAATGTTTTATTCCATTGATATGGATTATCTGTAAAATAATAGGATTTCCAATCAAACATAAACAATTAGTATGGTGACATCATCGATACATTATGCAAATGAGTACCATCGAAGGTTCAAACCTTCCTTCGGTAATGTGTTCCGAACCTCGGAAGGTCAAAATGTACCCTTTGTTGCAGCCCTAGTTAGCACTGAACTTGTACTACCTTACCTGCTCCTAAGGTAACACTGGAAAGTCTGTGAAGCCAGCTGTACAAATGAACATTGCGCTGCTGTGCACTGAAGCCCGCAGGAGCAGCATTGCGCACGGAAGCCCGCAGCAGCAGCATTGCGCACGGAAGCCCGCAGCAGCAGCATTGCGCACGGAAGCCCGCAGCAGCAGCATTGCGCACGGAAGCCCGCAGCAGCAGCATTGCGCACGGAAGCCCGCAGGAGCAGCATTGCGCACGGAAGCCCGCAGGAGCAGCACTGCGCACGGAAGCCCGCAGGAGCAGCACTGCGCACGGAAGCCCGCAGGAGCAGCACTGCGCACGGAAGCCCGCAGGAGCAGCACTGTGCACTGAAGAAACTTACCTCCAAGTGCTTCGGTAGTTTGTGGATTTTACTGTCTTCATCGTCTGAGCTGTCTGAGTCATCGAAGTTGAGCAATGATCGATCGTTGTGCTCCAGAAACTTGTAAAACTCAGGGTCCTTCTGTTTGAGTCTGGAGAGCTGGTCTTTGTGTTCTGAGGCCTTGCCTACCTTTTTCAAATTTCTACAAGAGAAAGGAAAAGGAGTACTTGCAGTTCCAGTTCAAGGAAGAATAAATTCCTTTCAGGTGCAAAAGTCGAACTCTCTCAAGTAAGGTATTTTAAAATGACTGTGGCTAATTTGTAAAAAACAGAGTTATTTATTATAACACCAGTCTCCTTCTAAAACTACTGGTAGAGGAACCAACAGAAGGTTTGTGGGGAAAAAATCTGTAAGACCAGTGGACCATTCCATGTTAAAGGACAGGGATGGCAAATAAGACTCCGCCTGCAGTGCAGTTTGATCCATTTCTGTCTTTAGTATAAGTCTAAAAAGACACACCTGAGCTTGCTACCTAGAAATTGTGGCTAATCAAACTTGTAGCAAAAATGTGGAATAGGTGAAACTGCTATGCAATAAGGGTTTTATTTCTATCCCTGAATGACATGTGATCAACATCTTTCTGGCAAGCCCAAAACCTTTTAATGATCTAACTTCTGTGTATTGCCATTACTTACCATTAGTGTGATTGAGGGTTTATCAGATAACAAACTTACCGCTTTCAGGAAACAGTACTTACTTTGCTTGTGTTTTAGCTGTGGGTTTTGCCTTTCTTTTGACCTTGCCATTTCTGCTGACTGTTGTTTCTTCATCCTCTTCGTTCTCACAGTCCTCCTCGGAGTCAAAACCAGAGACAAGAAACTCGTCCACGCTCAGTTCTTCCAGTTTCCTGGGAAAAAAACAAATCCTGATTTCAGACAAAACTCCAGAATCTAATATAATGGAGATGACTGTTTGGTTATTGTTGTTAATTGCAAGATGTTCAAGATATAATGCTTTCTACAAAGCAACACCACTAAACCACGGAAAACCAGACAACAAAATCCAGGTTTTATGGTTCAGGGCAACCCCCCCTCACAAAACATAAACTTGAAACATGAAAGCAGGAAACATGTACCCCACACCCACTTGGTTTAAGGGGCCCAGGATATGCTGAATCAAGAAAGGGTGAGCTGCTTTTTTTGTATTTTCTGAATTTGTGTTATAATTGGTTTTGAATTAGGTGGAGTAATATGTTCAATGGGCAGTCCTTCCTCCTGAACACAAGTCTCAACACTTCATCACAAATCACCAGGGGGAGTGTGTGAGGGGATTGGTATCAGGGCTCCAACGCATCTAGCTACACTAGTCTTCTAATATTTAATGTCTTCCTTTTTAAAATGCTATTATGTGTATCCTGTATATCCATAGTAGTTTTGCTTAGATCATTAGTTGTCATGCTTACTAATTATCCCATCAAACAAATGCTTGTGAAATAAGACATAGTGATGGGAAAGCACACTGAGCGAGAAGCGTCACCACGTGCCACTACAACAATGTAAAACTAATACAGTACAGTTTATAGAGTAACTGGAACAAATAAATGGCAAACATGACATTGCAAGTTTGTTCACCACCTTTGCAGGTGTTTTTATTGCATCCCAATACACGGTGGGTAACAACACCGGTAAGTTACTCGACCGTGTTTGCAAAACAGAAACTTTTTTTTTTCAATGAATTACCGTCCACTTTTTTCAATTTAAAAGCTAATTACCCCTGTAGTTATACCACCAATAGCAAGCGCTAACACATTTCACGTAGTCGTAGTCACAGCTCTGAACTACACGCAACACAGAACCGTATTGTTTAACAGTATTTAAAAACTCACCTTTTGCTGCTGGCTGCCATGCTTGCTGAACGCAACGTGAGCGCTGTTCATGTCCCACAATGCGGCGCGGCAGCAGGCCGGCGCAGGGACTTCGATCTGCTGTTTGACATCACAATATACTACAGAAGTAAGGAGGGTGGGGCAAATTAAATAAAATAAAAAAACACATTGATTCAACCCGCTTTAAGCGGCCAACTATCTTTATTATGTTACTGTTACATTAGCTTTAATATGTATTATTATTATTATTATTATTATTATTATTATTATTATTATTATTATTATTATTTATTTATTTTTAAGAGCTCCTACATGATTCTTAATATATATTTTTTTCTAGTTCTGTAACCATAACCACATAACAAGCCACCCCGTCCAGGTTATCACAGAAATAACATGTACTGCATTTGTAACAGTACTGGTTTTACAATCTCACTGGCGGTCTTTAGAATTTAATCCGAGTGGGAAACGATAAACAAAGTATTATTCCGTAGTGTCCGCCTCATTCCTGAGAGGAACGAGCTGTGTTTTGGTCTGCAGGCATGTGATGATGAAGTCCCTACATTGAAGATCGCAACAAAGAAGTAGCTTTAGAGGGTGTGGATATTACAGTATAGCACCTTTTGGTTTGGTTAGTGCAAAAGCTGAAAGAAATAGTCCTTTCTCTATGACAAAAGCCAAACTGTGAGTGTTTTTTTTTTTTTTGCAATCGATACTGATTTGTTCGGTGTACATAAAGGTGGCTTGAGTTGAAAATGACTACACGCCACAAATATTATTAATGCTAAACTTTTAGGAAAACGTCTTTAGTAACTGCAAAATATATGTTAATACAGGATTGTACGTGTAATGTTGTTCCAGTGCCTTATAGGGAAGGAAAAATGCAGAAAATGACAGTGTAGCCTAACAAACTTAACTAGAAATGTAATTTTAGCATAGGAGCAAGTTTTAAATGTGTGTGATGCGGTGCCGTTAATGGCTAACAGTTCCTGTACTGCATTTTATTGTATTTTTTTTATTTTTTTTTTGGTAAAAAATGCTACAACTTTGCAAATATTCAGATTTATCTTGTGATTTTTAATTAGTGCGACTGTAGTTTAGTAAACGGTAAAACAGCATCTTACATTTAACAAATCTACTCGCTTATTTACAGCAGATTAAAAAAAAAAAAAAAAAAAAAAAAAAAAAAGATAATTTTCAAGTTTACAAAAATATAAAAACTTGTATGTGCCGGTGTTGTCATGCTCGTAACTAAGAGACACGGGATAAGCTGTTCGGTCAGAAATGACAGCCTTCGTTCTGTATACAGACAAATCAAGTGGCGTGCCGTCATGAACATCCATTTAAGGTCGCTCTGCCAGGCTGCAGTAGTTGACCTTCAACACCCAGGTTACACAAAATAATGACAAGAAAGGCTTTTTTTATATAAATTCAATTTGAGTATCTAAACATGTATTCTCGCATTTTTGGGCGATCCGACTATGTGGTATTCCTGCACGGTAACTGCAGTTGTGCTAAACCGCTGGATACTGACGAGCCTCCTTAAACAGATAATGGCACTTGGTTTGCATTTGCGTCAAGCTCGAGACTATGAATTTAATTTTGCATGCATACTGAATGGACTGTATGAACCTCAGAGCGATTGGTCATTTTGTTTCATTCAGTATTAGTGAAAAGGTGTTTGTTGGCTACATTACCGGCTGTTATAAAAATATATATATTTTTTTCATAAATGTTTTATAGGATGGCCCAGTGCTATACTGCATTCTTGTTGAGTGAAGAAAGGTAAAGTCATATCAGCAACGAAACGGGGCTAAGGGATCTCAACAATAGGAATCACATCCAAGCAATGACTGGCTTCTACTGACATATGCATGTAAGTACAGAAAAAAAAAAAAACAATAACAATACATTTGCTCATTTATCATTTTGTTTGTCTGTGAGTAAGTATTTGGATTCCCTGCTAGTGATTTTTCTGCACTGAGTTACAGTGGTATTTTCCTGATAAGTAGAATATCTGCAATGAGGAATAAAATAATTCACGAGGAATAAAATATTTATAGCTGCTTTAATCTAAAGACATCTCTTTCATTTTTTTCATAAAAAAAGACAATAGTTTCTAACATTGATAAAACATATATGTTTGCCTGCCCTACAATGTGTGCATCACATAATACAGATTCAATGACACATGATTGCAGACAGCTGCACAAACTTAAATACTGTAGTGATGCGGAATGTGATTATTAAAACGTCTCTGTGTTATTCACGTGTGTGTGTGTGTGTATGTGCGCAAACTCAGGCGTTCTGTTAATCTGAAGCAGTTTTTTTTAGTAATGTATGTTTTATTTATGTTTTGTATGATGCACAGTGCTTGTACTAGTTTGTACTAGGATGGATTTGTGCCCCTTTGCTTTGCACTGCACAATGAGGTACAAGCCCATAGGTTTTAGTGTGTAAGCTGGCATACGGAGGTATGATGTCGTGCCAGGTGGGGCTTGTCACGATATAGACGTGGTGTGATGCAGGATCTAGGAATCACACTGCAGGCGGGTGCTAAACCCGTTTCTTTGTCCTTATCGATGTCCCTGTACTTCCACAAACAGCACCTAAAATAAATAAATAAATAAACAAACAGTAAGGGACCAGGGTCCTCATCTGACACCTGTCATGCAACCTAGCTGCTAGGAAACCACGTGTTTAACATCATCCCTGCTTCGCTGGCTCCCAGGTGTAACCTCGAGCTGGCCACTGGTTCACCTTGTATGGTTAGCTACAATCCGTGTTGTAACCAGTAAACTCCTATCACAATCTGTGCCAGGATCCTGACACTTCCCTAATGTGTGTGCACCAGCCTGTCTTGCAATAGTGTGATACCTGGCACCTAACGGAGAATGCCTAACGGAGAATGTTTAGTTTTATAGTGTTTATTGGGATTTGGTACCCAATTTGAAATGCGGGAACAAATCACTTTTTTTTTTAGAAAAAATGTGGGGCTTGTCATTTGTCTTGTGTTGATAAACTGTCAGTATAAAATAAAAAAACCATACCATTTGCATGCAATGGCCCCCTTATATTTGGGTTATAAGTGGAACACAAAAGCCAGACTTAGTGATCGGTGAGATTTTTTTTATTTTACTTTTCCCCTATTTGTAAAAATGTTTTTTTTTTTTTTCAAAGAATACTATTTTTAACTGTTCACAATACATCCGCAGCAAAGGCAACATAATATTTGTTTCTTTATGAGCTCCTTTGTAGTATAAATAAAGCTGATATCAAGGTCCCCCACCTGTTGCTGCTCACCAATCACCAGATTGCATCTGTTTGAATTAATTGAAAAGCAGACTGCTCAAGTCAAGAAACACTGGCTTTTATTACCCACTGGTTCCCTTTCATCTCTGTTCCACACGTGACACCCAAACAAGACCAGGCAATTCAATCAGAAGATAAGATTCGCTAATCACTTGGCTCCCCTAGTGAAGGCACAGGCACGCAGAGTGCAGGGGGACCTATGCAATCGAGAGCCTGCCGGTTCCAATCCCAGTTCCTGATCTTGACTGGGACCCACAGGGACCGCTGCATTGACCTCTCTTCCCCCGTGGGCTAGGGAGGAATGTTGGTTTGCCTCATCATTCCACAGCGACCACTGCTGGTCAGACGCCAGCGGAACTCTTGTCTCGAAGGTTCAGTAGCTTGGAAACATCCGCCAGGTGAAAAGAGGTGATGGGCATTCCATTACGGCAGATCATTTAAAACCTGGTTTGTGACCTCAAACTGCGTGAGAGTAGGCTGTATTAGTCAGAGAACTAAAAGAAAAAAAAAAAAAAAATATATATATATATATATATATATATATATATATATCTCTCTCTCTCTCTCTCTCTCTCTCTCTCTCTCTCTCTCTCTATATATATATATATATATATATATATATATATATATATATATATATAATTGTTATGATAAATAAAATAGAATATGCGAAGGCTGTGTTTCTGTCAGTCTGTTAACCTTTTCAAATTAGTGCAAGCGATCAACACACAGGCGCTCCTATCCTGAGGGTTCTTTGAGGCCTCTGACTGCAAGAGTATTAAATGGAGCCTCTGTTCAGAAGCACCCTCGCAAGTGTTATTGAAACATAATGATGACATCACATCTGTGGACAGTTGATGCTTCATGGGCTGGTGTTTGTGGTTACTACACAGCACAGCACCCCAGCTATTGCACTAACCTCAGTTGCAGAAAAGCAAACCTTGAATATTCTAATTATTTACAAACATGGTACACTAAAGTCATGATATTCTGTCATACAGAATGTGATGGCCCTCAAGATCTTCATTGTGTGGCCTGTAATAAATGAAACGATCATTAAAAGGAGCATTACCGAAGGCTTTAAATCAGTTTTCTTGCCTCTTATCACCATTATCACTGTATCTTTTGTAGTCTTAATTATTTGTGTTAGGTAGATTGATTCATATTGTACTCGCAACCAAAAAAATCGAGTAGTGCCCTGTACAGAACAGCCACCATAACCACTGGGTGCTCCAGGAAAAAAAAAAGAGGTTAAAACATAAAGCATGTTTTACTTTACCTTCCCAGCAGGAGTGCTGTGTGACAACTGGATCTTGTTTACCGTGCAGATCTGGAGGAGGAGGATTTATATTTAATTGGCACTAACTTGCTGCTCAACCTTTAGTTCTTTTCTTTAATAAAAAGAGATGATCAAATTCACTTTGTGGAGCTGGAGCACTGGAAAACATGACAGTTTGCATCAGGGGAAAGGTGTTTGTGGGCGGGGGGAAAAGCTAAACGTACAGCAGATCTTTTTAATCTGCCATTCAAAGTCTAGCATGGCTGCACTCTGCTTTGTGGTGTCCAGGAGGTAAAGCCACCCCCCAGATCTACCTGTTGAAGAACATGAAGCATGTATTTTTCGATGCTAAGTACCAGCAGTTTATTTATTAGAGCTGTCGCATATTTCTAAAGGCTTAGGCTTATGTTTCCACAGTTGTTTTGCGAATCGTTCTTCTCTTTGCATGGTCTAGTCCAGTTAAGAACAAATTTGAAAGCCTTGATCCATGTTAATCTACGAGCCGCTGCATCGGCAGGATGCACACCCTATTCGTGTTAATCTTTTACAATGAATGGCTAGGATGTGGAAGCTTGTCTGAACCTGTGGATTCAGCAACAGCACTGAGCTTGAGCTGGGTGAATTATTATTTATTGATTTATTTTTTTTTCTTCTCAAGAATAGAATATATACATTTAACAGTGTGCATTAATACAGCACATTTTTAGACAGCGTGCACAGTTTGTATTATGGCTTGTTCCTTAACGATCGCGGGCTCTCCCATTGCACCTCGACTTCTTAAAATAAACTGATTATCTGTTTGCACCATAAGTTGCTCGTGCACTGATGGGGTCCTTTGCAAAGCATGAGCACTCTCCCTCTGCCTGTCTCTAACCAACCCTATCCAGTTGTGTAGGTTTGCATTCTTTATTCCTGCGTGGTAGACCGATCACAGCGTTAGCTATTTTAAGTGGTTAGTAGTCAGCAGTGTGCGTAGGTGAGAGAAGGTGAGAGACAGCATCACTGAGCAGAGGTAGGGTTAATGAATGCCTGGAGTATGTCCGAGTAGGAGTATTGAATGAACAAGGTGGGAGCTGCTCATGAAATGTTATGGTGGCTGTTTCTTGTTTTTTCCTATGCTGGTTCTAGCCTGACGTTGTAGTATAATGTACAGACAGTTCTGTGGAGAAGTGCTGTTGTTTAAGATGCAGTGCCTCCACATAACCCACCTCTTTAGCATGTAAAAAAAAAACAATTTGAGCAAGTCCTTCCAGTAATTAATTGGCCAACATCCACAGGTCAGATGGGTGAGTCAGTGGTTACATTTAGCTGAAACAAGTGGATGCACCCTGTTGGGAGATTTCAGACAGTGTGGCAAACAAAAATTGCTCCTGACATCATCTGTCTGTCCCCGTCAGAACTGAGCTATCCTGCCTCTTAGGGTAATATGTACATAGAACACAGAGAACTAACCTAATTCACATGCAAGGCTGCATGTATTAACTTGTGAGGAATATAAAGCGTGGTTCAAATAATACACGACGTGCCCTGCAATTTAGTGAACAGCTCACAGCTTTTAGCAGTTAGCATCCCTGCAATGACAATGTTCTGCTGTACTCGGCCACAACAGCTGATTGCAGTACATTTTACAAATAAAATATATATCACATTGGGCATTTTGCTCTGAAACAATGCTAACTTTAATAAGTAAGCCAGTCGCATTATGTTTGCTTATTTCAGGTAAGAGGGCTAGTTGTGCTGGATGGAGACATAGGAAACAAATTTCATTTGCACCAAGCATATTAGAGAATATACTTCAAAAAGCATCAGTTCTCTGCGCCCCACCGTTCTTGAAATTGTTGATTTTTAACACTTTAAACAGGTAACTTCAATAATAGAGAACGATTTATTTAAAGCAGTGCATTTGTGTCGAATTAAGCATCTAAACATGTAATGATGCCTCAGTGATTCCTGAAAACATGAATTGTAGACAAATAAATTGGTCCTGCACATAATGAGGCTTGCATCTGCAGTATGCACTAGTAGAAAAGACCGGTTTCCCCTTAAACAAATCCCTGTCTGAATGCAATACAGCTACAAAAGCCTAATCATTGCCACAGCAATCTATTGTAGACAGTGCTTTATTAACCTGCAGTGTGTGGGTGTCGAAAGATGTGTAGGGTCATCTGAGAAGGCGTGTAGATTGAACACGGCCTTCCCGGCGGTGGAAAATAGCAGACTGCGAGTTATTTTTAGCAAAAAAGGGAAATAAATGTGTTCCAATACTAATAAGCAAATTCTCTCAAGATTTAAAAGGTAAATGAACCTGCTGTTTTCGTGATTTGGTCAAGGCCTGTCTTCTGTATGCTATTTTGAGCACATAATGATTACGATAAGGAACATTGGCAGCCATTGACACGGCTGGACAACAGAAATATCAAGGGCTGAATACTGCCCAGCAAACCCTCACACAGACCTTCCTATCTGGATCTATCAAATAATACCTTGTGTGTGAGCTCCGACAGAGCTTTGAGCCCTGGGTGCACGTGGCAAGCAGAAGAGCCTTAACTACAAATTTTAATACAGATGCTTTATGCACAATCTAATCAGATACAAGTTACCTGCTTGAGGAATTGATTCCCAAATCCTCTCTAAGATCTGCAGTTTCGTACTGGAAGCAGGAATAGGGGTTGTCATAGTGTTTGAGTGCACACAGAAGAATTGATTCCTCTGAACCCCATTTTTAGTTCGGCATGTAAATAAACTGTGCGCTTTTTCAAACAAAATCGGTTCCAAAAGGATCAGTCTCTTTTTTAATGTAAACACGCTAACAGCTCCGTGTTACATAACTGTTCGCAAAGAAAACTTAGGATGTGTATTTACCGTATTCTTTTGAATTTAAGATGACCTAGAATTTAAGACGAAGCCCATATTTCTCACCCTCAACTTGAGGGGAAAAAAAATCAAATAAAAGATGCATTTTAATCGACTCGTGTGGAGGCAGTCTGCAGGCGTCTGCTGTCACACAGAGTACATACAGTTATGTGCTGCTTCTCATTTCCAGTCGTGATTACTCAACACATTTTTCTCCCTTTTTTGTGAACTGTAGTATTGCTTAGCAAGTAGAAAAATACAGTGGTCTGATTAGAACTGAACCTAATAACGAAATGCTGAAATTGTAACAGCTTCTCTTCGAATTCCTCAGGAAGCTAATACAGCTTTGTGACAAGGAGGACCCTGTCGCTGGTTCAGCTGCACTGCTCCTGTGGCAAACAGGAAGGCTTGTCCGGAGCTGAGCTGATCGGGAGGTCCTGATTGGCTGTGGGAGGGGGGGCGTGCCCGGGGAGCCTACGCCTGTTTAAGAACGCAGCAGCGTCAGTTCGAGGCTACTGCACCACGGTCATAGCTACACAGACGGGCACTGAGCAAAACCTTGCTTTGTTTACATCGAGGAGGAGAGCATCCGCTCCCCAGGATATCTACTACGAAACCTTTCAACTGCCAGTCAGGCACGTTGCTGTTTGTGTACTCGGGCTGTCGCATCTTTTGTTGGCGATTTTTTAATACTCGCATCAGTATACTGTACTCAAATTTAAGACGCAGGCCATTTTTGAGAAGAAAAGTTGGTTTAAAAAGTGCATCGTAAATTCAAAGGAATGCGGTAAGACAGAAAGGAGTGTGAGCCAGGAGACTGTGTTGTGGATTCCAGGCCCTGCTTAGCCTCTGATATACTTTAGTCTTGGGCAAGTTACTTGAACTGCGCTTAAGTCCTACCCAGTTTTATAGTCCTCCATACAACATCAAAATACTGTTGCATAATAAATAGATATGCTTTTACTTCAGTAGACTTAACATGCTGCAGCACACACACACAATGCCATTCGATACTGGATACAGGAACTCTTTTCTCCGCTTGCAAGCTGCGTTGCAGTTTCAAGACCCCAATGCGGGCCTTTGCCGAAGCGCTTGTCTGCTTCTGATCGCTGTACCTTTTGGTTTTGCAGTCGCTGAGAGTGAAATCTGGCAAAGACAAAGTTCCCGAGCGGTCTCCTATGATGGAGGGTGGCATGCAGCTCCTCAACAGGGATGGTCACAGCATCGCGCACAACTCCAAGCGGCACTACCACGACTCCTTCGTGTCCATGAACAGGATGCGGCAGCGGGGAGTGCTGTGTGACATCGTTCTACACGTGGGGGCCAAGGAGATCAAGGCACATAAGGTGGTGCTAGCGTCTTGTAGCCCTTATTTCCATGCAATGTTTACAAGTAGGTACTCCGTGTTGTTTTTCCTCTTCATTTTTGCAGATTTTCTAGATGGTAATCCTCTTAAGAGGCAAACCGGCTGTGTTTGGCGTTATCACTGTGACGTGTTAAAGTGACATTTTCTTTGGTCTGTTTATCGAATGCTCTCTCCGCAGACGAGATGTCAGAAAGCCGACAGACCCATGTGACTTTACATGACATCGACCCGCAGGCCCTGGAGCAGCTGGTGCAGTACGCCTACACGGCGGAAATCGTGGTCGGAGAGGGAAACGTACAGGTCTGTTTAAAATCCCTTTTGCGTTCTGAATTTTTATTTAACATTGATTTTAGCGCCCGAGTAACTTGCTGAGCAGGCTGTTTATAACACACTGTGCCGCTAGTTACGATTTATGATTTCTCCACAGTTTCTAGAACATCAGAAATGAGAATTGTACACACTGATTACACTAATCTTTGTTCATATGGTACAGTATTTTTGGTGTTTTCAAGTAATGCAGATGTTTTGGGATCCTGGGCTGTGCATTAGTATTTGCACAGCAGAATACCAGAGATCACTTTACGTAACCTTTACAAGTGTAATGTGGGAGTGTTCAAGCCAAGCCTTGTCTTCACTGTCACCCTACCCTGGTTCTGCAAGCATTCACACACGAGTATCTTTACTTTATTATCGCTCATCTTACCATTAAATTACATTGTAGTTCTGTTTATTTAAGCCGTTTAAAATACGTGTGCAAATGATCAGCTGCTGCAATTTAGATTAGGAAAATTAAAATACTGTATTTCGCCATCCTGAGAGATGGAACCTAGAGGTGAACAGGCCATGAAAATGCATTGGGTTTGGTATGCAGTTAGCGTGTTTGTGCTGTTCCAGGGTTATTTGAGTCGCCTGGTGGGTTCAATATAATTAAGCCATATAGTTTGACCAGGTCCTCAGGGGCACTGGAACTATGGGTGCTGGGGGTGCGGCAGCACCCCCATGACTTTGTCTGGCATATACAGGGGTTACAGTTTTGTTTAATGGCTTTCAGCACTCAAACTATAAAAATTGTTCCAGCACCACTGCAGCTCCTCTGTATACACTGTGTGTTGTGCTCGCTACCTGCAGAGCAGCATGCAGTCTTTAACAAGGCCTTTTGCTTGCTGTTGACAGCCCGTGCAGGGCTCATTTGAATACTGCTGCAGGAGTCTGTTGTGCAGTGTCTGTGTGATTCATTTATTTCAGCTGTCCTCCTGGTGAACACAGGTTCGTACACAAGCATGTCAAACAACTTTCTTAAATGTGCTGACACTACAAAACCCTTAAAGTAGCTGCAAATGCCCTCCCCCATCCCCTCACAGGGATTGAGATAATCTACACCTATTTCTATTTCTGTACACATTTCAACTATATCAAAATCACTGATATTTTTTTTAATGTAATGCGGCTTACATGTAATGTGGTCAGCAGTGATGGCTTTAAATGATACGCGGTTTGCTGAGTAAAAGATAGTATTTGCAGTACGTCACGTCCTCTCACTGAAACCCTTGCTCCCCTCTCTTCTCAGACTCTTCTACCTGCTGCCAGCCTCCTTCAGCTCAATGGAGTCCGGGATGCTTGCTGTAAGTTCCTCCTCAGCCAACTGGACCCTTCGAACTGCCTTGGCATCCGGAGCTTCGCGGATACACACTCCTGCAGTGACCTGCTCAAGTCGGCTCACAAGTACGTCCTTCAGCATTTTGTGGAGGTCTCCAAGACAGAGGAGTTCATGCTGCTGCCACTTAAACAGGTAGGGGGACACGGGGGGCTAACTAAGGTGCCTGCGTGTGTGTGTGTGTTTCTGTGTGTGTGTGCGCGTGTGTTGCTGTATATTTCTCTGAATATAGGTATGGTATGTTAAGTGTACATTTGTTTGCATAAAATAAAATAAAAAATCATACAATATGAAATTATCCTAAGGTCTCCTTTTAGAAAGCAGTTTAACTTTTATTTTTTTTTACTGTTGATAGTTTTCATATACGTAAATATTCAGTATTGTGTGTGTATGGGTGAACGTTTGTGATGGAGATGCTGTTAGACACACTTCTTCTGAAATGGCAAACTCATTAAGAAACTGCAGCATGCAGCAAAAACAAAGTGTGATCCTTTGAGAAGGATGAATGCTTTCTCATTCCCGGGGACAATGCACGGCCTTTGTAATGGATCACCACCACACAACGAGAGCCAGTGCTCCTGCATGGACACTTTTAAAATGAAAACGCTTCCACCCTGACTGGTGTCTTTCTCTTTATGCAACAGACTTCCAGGTGCTTTTACTTCTGCTCTCTTGGTTTCCTTCTTTGCTTTGAGAGACAACAAAAGCCAGTAACAACTTGTATACACACATGAACTTACATTATAATGCCATACAAACACTCCTAATTGCAAACCTAATCTATGGCGCTCTTTTAAAGCCTGTATAACTTAGTAGTGACTGGTGATATTTAAACTGTTCCAAAAAGAACCTGCTCTGCACACGTCACAGTACTGAGTTTAGTTTTATGTCCCACAGACATGACTACCAGTACATGATGTTAATCATTTTAGCGGGATAGGAGTGTGTTTGGTTTGGCTCAATCTACATGTCTCTCTTTCAAGTTTTGAATAGAAAAAGCAGAGATGAACCAGACTTTCAAGAGGTGGGCTGCAGAAATCAGGGTGTCGAAAGGTTTGAGCTGAAAACAAAACCAACATATTAAGACTAAAGCAGCTGTTTGATACACACAAGGGGATGCCCATATTGCTAAATAGCTACTGTGCATATCCCTGATTTATTACCCGTATTCTAAAAGTGCGACCTTGCCCAGCAGTTCTATCTCATTCCTTTCTTCGTCACATTCTGATGCCGTTGTAGTATTGGGTTCTAAAAAACAGAATTAAGATAAAACTGTTACCTATTGTGCTGATAAAGTACCTGCATAGTAATGCATACTCCAGTTCAGGAATGGCTGTTCCACTCTTGGTCTTTGAATGGTTTAAGGAAGTAGTTAATGTAAAGTAGTCATTGTATCTGTTGAACCTGGAGTGGAATGGTCCTCCTGGACTGTGATTGATTGGACACCCCTGCTCCAGTTACTTGATGCTTGCAGAGTTAAACCAGCTGCAGATGCTGAATCTGTGTGCTGTTATATTACTTTGGTAACACTAGTTTTCCTTCACTTTATTATCTTTATTGGCGCACTGGCTATATAGAGGGTATCTCATGAAACTGCTCTGTAATGCAGTATCAGATACTGAGCTTGTCTGAGCGTTTCCGCTATTGTCTGATTCCGTGTATAAAAATGGGAAATCGGGAATACGAGTTGTGAATTGGTCCCTCTTCACTTAGGGACCCCTGTCTTGTGCGAAAATTATTTAAAAGCTGCCCAAATCCTATTGGCTGTTGTTTTTATCCTGGTCCCCTGTAAATATTCTGTCATCTCAAACGCCCCCACTAACACCTGGCATAGTGCTGACTCGAACTAAATTCAGCAGCCACAGCTCAGGGAGCCCCTTACAGAATTGCAGATGGTACGGAAATAAGGCTGAATCATCAGAATAAGATGTCCTGGAGTTGGGGGCTGGGGGGGAGTAATAAATGGAAAGAATGCCCCTGTTCTTACTCATTCAAGAAAGCAAAGCACCTCAGAATCTCTCCAGGCTGCTTTCTTGGTCCACACTTCATCCCAAGCTTTCCAAGCTTTGGAAAACTAATAGCTGCTCATTCTCTGTGTTTTTTTCACTATCCACATATTCTGTATTATTATATTATTCAGCACAATATATGTTTCTAACCTTGTTTATACACTTTTACGTTCCTTTAGTAATAATAATATAATAATAATAATAATAATAATAATAATAATAGTAAAGGCTGCAGATTGCATCCTGGAGTAAAATGCACACAAAATGAACACGAGTCCCAATCCAGCCCTTTCTCCCAGTTGAAGGGAGAGAGCTGCATCTCCTTGCTCCTCATTCCCACTTACTGACTTATTATGAGCCGACTCACTTTCGATTTATATATTAAAAAAAACAAATAGGCAATGGCAGCTGCCTTAGAACAGCACTCGCAACAGGAGGGAGGCTGGCTGTAGCCAGTTCTGTTTCACCTCCAATCTACTGTCAGTCAAACGTTATACCGGACAGTGTTTAATATGGAGAGCGTGATATAACAGTATGAACTGAAGCGTGTTTAAGTAAAGCATCCTTTATTATAATGCAGCGCTGAAGGCACAGAGTGGGAAGACCTGGTTTATTCTGACAGACAGGGCTGAGTGGGGAATCTGCATCTATTTACAATGCTGCACGCGCTTTGTTTGGGTACAGCTTGAACTCGGCAGTCTTTTTCAGCTGCACTAGCTTTATCACTCAGCCCTCTGTGCTACTGGAGAAGGTGGTAACCTAGCAACCGCTCACAGATGTGCCATCTCTTTCTCTTGGAAGGAACAAACCCCCCCCCCCCCCCCCCCCCCCTCCTGCTTTAGAACACACACTGAAGAGCAGCCTTTATATGTGCTTTGCACAGAGGATGCTGGTTTAAGTTTGAACCAGTGAAGTGCATTCGTTAAATGGTACAGTTGCTTTAATTCCTGGTTAAAAAAAAAAAAAAACTCTCAACAGTACTGCTGGCCTTTTGTAAAAATAAAATATAGGAGAAAAAAAGAAATAGCATGGGAAGAAAAACCTTTTTTGGAAGCTGGCTTGTGGGCTAACATTGCGGAGACTAGAGTTCTACAGCCAACCATTCTCAGCTGCTGTCCCTGGTGTGCTTCTAAAACTCAAAGGGCCCCTGTTTGGAAACAAGCGCAGCGGCAATGGCAAATTTCCAGAGAGACATAAAACAAATGTAACCATTTAGAATAAGCAATAAACAGCTTCCAGTAACAGGGTGGAGCTTTAAATGGTTGTTCTGAATTATTTCTATACTGTTCCAGGTATGTCATTTCCCCTGTGCTTGCACAGGAAGGGAGAAGCTATATGAGGGTAGCTACAGCTTGTACAGTACATCACTTTGAATACGTGATTGAGCTGCACTGTTGCAGCAAGATTGAAACTTGGGAGTCCAACTCACAACTTTACTGTATATCATCTTTTCATTTTATTTTATTAAATTTGTTTTAAAGCAAACCGTATGGCAGTGGAAAATGGAACAGAAAGCACAATAAAACCATCATGTACACAGCCAACTGACCTCACGTGAAATGGCACCGAGTTATTGTCTTGAGTGCTCTCTCGCTCTCTCTCTCTCTCTCTCTCTGTAGTAATACACAGTAAAAGCGTGCACTGCATGATACACAATCACTGCAACGCTACCTTCTTGTATTCACAGCATGGCTCCTGTTTCTGATGCTGTACAAAGCCGAGTTCAGGCTCAATTTACTTTTACATCAGAAGAGAAGCCCTGAAATGCAGCACTGTTCAATGCGTATTTCAAAGCGAGTGGCAAACTGTGAACACGAGGAAGCCTTGTGTAACATTTTACCAGTGACATGAATTCTGGAACACATCTCTATAATTAACAGCACGTTGGCTTACCATAGTATTAAACTAAAGAGCACGCAATTGGTTTTATAAATGGATTCATGCTATGACTATAGATGTGCGGTTTCAATGAAACATTCATATTCCTGGCACATGGAACAACTTGTTTCCCATTACTATGGTAAAGCTCTGATTTTGTATTCTGTAGTTTTAGAGGGTTTTCATTTACATTTGCTTTAGATGCTGACATTTCTTGTTTTTCTTGTAGGTGAATTCCCAGATCAGTTAAGCTTTGTCTCACACAACCCTTATAAAATCTTCTTATAGTAAAAGCAGGGTAAAGCATAGGTAAGCACCATAAAGCCCAGAGAGGTATGATAAAGCATATTAAAAAAACATGGCAAACCATGGTAGAGGTATGGCAAATGCACACTGTAACCATGGGAAAACTGCTAAATTACATTGCAAAAATACCATGGTAAAGTATAGGTAACTTATAAAATTATTTTTAATAAATTAATAAATAAATTAAGGCAACCTTCTCCCAAAAATGTAACCCTAAATTCCACTTTATGGAGCTGCTGCTGTGGTCACTGCTGTATCAGCTTCAGCCATTGCTTTGTGCTTGTAGCTGCCTTGATTACTCTGCGTTCTGACACTGATGAGATTTATCATACTAGAAACGTGGGATCACAACGTTTCTAGATTACAGTGTCTCTCAGCTAGTGCTGCACACAGCACTGTGTTCTATACAGAAGGTTAACTTCATTACTGCTTCATACATATTCTCATCACACTGAGGCTGGCTTGGAGCAAGCTGTGCTTGACAGCTAAATTCAACGTGAAGGAGCTGGTGTAGGAAAAGGACTTTATTCACTTTAGTGCAAGAGAAACGTTGTGCAATTAATAAAACTACTATACGACTGACACGCCTATAATAGTGTATAATCCTTTATACTGTAAAATAAGCACAGCGACGTCGGTCCTTTTGATGTACAGCGCTGGCCAGAAGTTTTGCATCACCTAGAATTTTAGGTTTGAGACAATTAAAATAAATAAATAAATAAATAAATAAATAATAATAATTGCAAAAGTCTACCGGAAGCCATAATAGTAGTACAGTATTTCATTAGAAAATGTACATTAATCAGCGTTTTCATGTGTCATGAAGCAAAATTTGTTCATGAAGTATGCAAACAGTTGGCCATAGCTGTGCACTACACTGTCATCAAAATCATGCTGTAGGGTGATGCAAAACATGTGGCCATAGCTGTGCATAGCTGTCAGCAGAACCTGCCATAGGCAATGGATATTTATGCTGCTGCCAGCTTGTTCACTTGCCACTTGTAATTTGTTTATAAAGGTTTCAGTGCAACACAGTTTAAAAGCTGACGAATGGTTATCAATCACTTGCACACTTGTTTAGGTACTTGATCTGATCTCCAGTGACAACCTGAATGTCCCTTCGGAGGAGGAAGTGTACCGGGCCGTGCTGTGCTGGGTTAAACATGACATCGACAGCAGAAGACAGCATGTACCCCGGGTGAGTGGATCAGCACAGAACAGCGGAAATAATGAAACACTACGCTGACACTGGACAGGAATCCAAATAATGAAACACCGCACTGACACTGGACAGGAATCCAAATGATGAAACACCGCACTGACACTGGACAGGAATCCAAATGATGAAACACCGCACTGACACTGGACAGGAATCCAAATGATGAAACACCGCACTGACACTGGACAGGAATCCAAATGATGAAGCACCGCACTGACACTGGACAGGAATCCAAATGATGAAACACCGCACTGACACTGGACAGGAATCCAAATGATGAAACACCGCACTGACACTGGACAGGAATCCAAATGATGAAACACCGCACTGACACTGGACAGGAATCCAAATGATGAAGCACTGCACTGACACTGGACAGGAATCCAAATAATGAAGCACTGCACTGACACTGGACAGGAATCCAAATGATGAAGCACTGCACTGACACTGGACAGGAATCCAAATGATGAAACACTGCACTGACACTGGACAGGAATCCAAATGATGAAACACCGCACTGACACTGGACAGGAATCCAAATGATGAAACACTGCACTGACACTGGACAGGAATCCAAATAATGAAGCACTGCACTGACACTGGACAGGAATCCAAATAATGAAACACTGCACTGACACTGGACAGGAATCCAAATAATGAAGCACTGCACTGACACTGGACAGGAATCCAAATAATGAAGCACTGCACTGACACTGGACAGGAATCCAAATAATGAAGCACTGCACTGACACTGGACAGGAATCCAAATAATGAAACACTGCACTGACACTGGACAGGAATCCAAATAATGAAACACTGCACTGACACTGGACAGGAATCCAAATAATGAAACACTGCACTGACACTGGACAGGAATCCAAATAATGAAACACTGCACTGACACCAAATAATGAAACACTGCACTGACACTGGACAGGAATCCAAATAATGAAACACTGCACTGTCACTTTGTAAACTACTGATGGTACTGGTAGCTTCGAAATAATACGGCTTTTTAAAATCATACAATATAAACTACTTGTAATGAAACACTGCACTGACACTGAAACACTGCACTGTCACAAAAATGATGGTACTGGTAATCGAAATAATGCTGCTTTTTAAAATCAGTACAATAGAAACTACTTGATTAGAGGTAGTCACCGAACACTTAGAAACATATTACAAGTCATTAAATCTAAATTTAAAAAAGACGAAAAACGAATATTAATGTATTTAATTCTTTGTCAATGACATTCTGAGTGTGAGGTTTACACTCTAGCAGTAGTTACTGCTAGATCAGTTCCAATGGGGACGTGACTTACAGTATGGAAATTACAATAACTCTTGAAATTCAAGAGTGTGGTTAGTGCATAGTAAAGATGAGGAAAGCTCACAGTGATCGTGCCTGCTGTGTAATTGTAAGCGGTTTAATCCTGCAGCTGATGAAGTGTGTGCGGCTGCCCTTGCTGACACGGGACTTCCTGATGAGCCACGTGGACACGGAGCTCCTGGTGAGACATCACTCCGAGTGCAAGGACCTGCTGATTGAGGCTCTCAAGTACCACCTGATGCCCGAGCAGAGGGGGGTGCTGAGCAACAGCAGGACCAGGCCCAGGAGGTGTGAAGGAGCCAGCCCTGTGCTATTCGCTGTTGGTAAGGAATCTCCAGCCATTGAGAGGCTAGACCTTTTCTTTGTGAAGCGGTTTGCTAGTTTATTAAATTTAGGTACCCAAAATAAAAAAATGTTATCAAAGGTATTTACTCTGGGTGATAGAGAAAACACATTTTGGTGTTCCCGTTTTTGGCAGTTAAAAGGGCATATTTTAAGGAGCAGTCGGAAGGGGCTTGTGGCTGTCTTTGGCATTATCATGTTTTTCTTTTTCTGAATTTTGGTGCTGACTGTGTTGATTCAAACAGGGTTGTGCTCTGCAGGTGGGGGCAGCCTGTTTGCCATTCACGGCGACTGCGAGGCCTATGACACCAGAACAGACAGGTGGCACATGGTGGCATCCATGTCCACAAGGAGAGCTAGAGTGGGTGTCGCTGCCATAGGGAACAAGCTGTATGCTGTGGGAGGGTAAGAACATTGACACAGTTCTGTGTTGAGTGCTGCAGGTCAGTGCAACGCTACAACTTTGGACACAGAATCATTGCAGTTGAACATACCCGCAATGCCAAACACCCTGTTCACTGAGTTACAGAACAAGCGGGGTCTGTGTAATAAAAATAAACCGAAGCCTATATGTATTTAATTTAACAGCTATTTAAGGTTGTGCTCTTGAACAGTACAGCAGCCCCACCCGGTGGTTAGAAACAGCAGTGCATCTACGTTGGAATTTTCTTTTTACACTATTGTAACCAGTAGAATTATATATATATATATATATATATATATTAGATAGAGAGAGAGAGAGAGAGAGAGAGAGAGAGAGAGAGAGAGAGAGAGAGAGAGAGAGAGAGAGTTTTTTTTTTTTTTTTTTTTTTACAAAAATCATGCTTTTTATTTATTTAACTTTTTATTTTGTAGATACGATGGTACTTCTGACTTGGCTACTGTGGAGTCATATGACCCTGTTACCAACTCATGGCAGCCTGAGGTTTCCATGGGAACCAGGCGCAGCTGCCTGGGTGTAGCTGTGCTACATGGCCTATTGTATGCTGCTGGAGGGTATGATGGAGCGTCATGTTTAAACAGGTACCAAAGTCACCCAGCATTGGTTTTGAACGACACAGTACATGTAGCAAGCCAGACACACTGTTCAAAATAACACTGATGACAGCAAGCAGTGGCTAAGCGAGTGTGAATCATACTTGTATCTAGTTTTTTTCACCAGTTTTACCTCACCGATGTCAAGGTGAAGTGGAATTGGATATCTTTCATATATTGTAAGTGCTGAACAGTAAGAAGCACCCCCCACCGCCACGTTACGACACCATTCGTCAATCCGTTACACCTTGAGAGACTGAGAGTGTGAAGTGAACCTGACTAAATGAATGCAGTTCCTTACAGTCTTGTAAAATGTGCTTCTGTCCAGTGCAGAGAGATACGACCCTCTCACTGGTACCTGGACATCTATTGCTGCTATGAGCACCAGAAGAAGATACGTCCGGGTGGCAACGTTAGGTGGGTAATGCATGCAGTAATTGAACAGTGGAAGTCAGGGTAGTACAATCTAACCGTGCTCCATTTTAATACCATGGTGGGATGACATGCCCTTATAAAAGTTTACCATAGTGAAACCATGGAAAGGACGGGCAATGCAAAGTATAACCATGGAAAAACTGCAATTAACGTGCACATTTTATGTGGTAAACTTTTATTAGTGGTAGATCCAATATAACTCAATTGTTTTGTTCAGATTCTACTTTAAATATGGACCTGACTTGCTAACTTGTTCTAATATGTTAATGAATATAATGTGTAGACACTTGTTTGCTCTTTGTGGACTAAACAGCGTTCAAATATATAAGAGCTCTCTTGTTGAGTGCATTTAAAAAATGCAATGAAACAACTAGGTGTGATTTTCAATGTGTTGCTGCTTTACAGATGGGACTCTCTATGCTGTGGGTGGATATGACAGCTCTTCTCACTTAGCAACAGTAGAAAAATACGATCCTCAGGTAATGCAAACGCAGGCCGCAGTATCCTGCTGACTTGCTCCAGTCTGGCGGGTAATAACTAGTTACTCTGTATTTCACAAAAACAACTGTGCTAACAATGTAAGCACACCCTGCTATCTGAAAAAGAAACAGGCATTAGCTGGCCTCTCATTATTTCGTCATTCTTATGACTAAATAAGACGTACAGTGGGCACTGTCAACTCCTTTATACCCAGTCCTCTTTTTCAGAAGCTATTTATCTAGGAACTCAAACTTTAGCACTGAAAGACAAACGTGTAAGATTAGTTTCTAATCTTCGTTAAAGCGTATACTGCAGAACAAAAGGTTTATATAAATCCCCTAAGAGTGGAGGATTATTTTATATTCCTATATTCTTTTTATTCAAGAAGTGGGTGCAGTTTGGACAGTGCCTGTGGTAGCACACAGTGCTATCTGATTAGCCATTTATGAGAATGATTAAATGGACATTGCAAAATTAGCTAAGGTTAATGGCACACAAATAAAAGGGGGTTAAAAGCAGAATCCTTTTAAAATACTTTTGTATTTCCCTTTAATGAAAAAGCAATTACCCTACCCGTCTTGAGCCTAAAAGCCTATGTGTGCACAGATTGGTTCCCAAGCAGTTTGATAGCATTTAGATGCATTCGTGTTTTACCGGCATGCCATTTGCAATGGCAAGTGCAGAAGTGCACAGGTGTGACCCCTGCTGTCAGGTTCTAACAGTAAACCCTTCCTTGTTCAGACAAACACATGGACCTCCATTGCTAACATGCTGAGTCGCAGGAGCAGTGCCGGGGTTGCAGTGCTGGAGGGGATGCTGTATGTAGCTGGAGGGAATGATGGGACAAGCTGCCTCAACTCTGTGGAGAGATACAACCCCAAAACAAACACCTGGGAGAGCGTGGCCCCAATGAATATCAGAAGGTATGCAGATATCCTGGGATAAATCACAGAGCCTTTCCCCTGGGCTTCATCAAGGAATTCAAGGGATCTTTGGGGGCAGAGAGGCATCCATTTCTGGAAGTAACCATTCAAAAGTAGTTTGACCTGACTCCCCAAATCTAGATTGTGCTTGAGTTAAGTGCAGTGAGATAAACAACACGTCTTTTTTGTTTTACCCGAATTAGGACTGGCAGCAGGTGAAGCTGGTATTGCTGTTTGTTTTGAAACTTAAACATTGGGATGGTTCACTGGAATGCAACCACACCTTGTTTCCCCGGGTGCCCCAATAATGTACTGTATAGAAAATGAAGAACAAAAATTATACAAAAAATGACAGCTATGACATCAAAACTTTATACTGAATATGGCAATGACTGTCCAATATTATCCAGATGTTTATACACGCCAAACCACGAATCTACTCCGAGATTTATAAGCACCTTCTGTATGTGAGTGTACCAGTTTTTATTTATATATATATGGGCTGCTCTGATTAATGGATTAATTGGACCAATTAATGTTTTACAATTTAATCGTGCATAATTTTATTTCTGTGTATAAAGTAAAATCACCCAGTACAAGATCTGCATTTTCTCCGTGGCAGTCCAATCATAAGTGAGGGGAGGCGGCACATAAACAGCTGAACGTCTTAGTAGGTTTAACCAATGGGAGAGATCAAAAGATCTGCCCCTTGTTATGCAGGTGTCCAGTCTTGAGAGAGCAGAGGCAGGACATAAAACTGCTTGGGTAAGGGTGTAAGAATAGCTGAATTTTGCACAATATTGCTTATTATAGAGACCGTTATTGCGAACTTTGCAAGTAGTATTTCAAATTGCTTTTTACAAATAAAAAAATAAAATGTCATGACAATGGAGAAATCATAGTCGATTTTGTTTACAAATCAATTTTCAAGAATAACTTTATCAGAAAAAATGGAGCTATACACCGCAAATACCTGAACTGATACAGGATGGGAAGGAATCTACTCGCCACTTACAACATTTAAATTCTGAAAGGTATCTAGGCTTATCGGTAGCTGTCAATTAAAAAAAAAAGTATACTGCTGGAACTGTGTTTTGTTCAATACGGAAAAGGTGATTTGGAACTGCACTGGCTACAGCAATCTAGGATGTCTAACAAAGTCAGCACAAAAACATGAGTGTTCTCAAAGTCACTTGCTAGTCACTGTTGCACTCCAAAACTTTTGGACAAACCTGGATTGATGTCCAACTGGATGAGCAGAAGCGTAGGGGTATAATACATGACAATCAGCAAGTAATAATAAAATCGCGAGGTTCTTTAACGCTTGATTGATTCTGTTGTTTACCTTGGCAAGCAAGAACTGACACCCATTCCTCAAACAGAGGTAATTATGTGAAATTACTTGCTCTGATTTCAGACTCCAACAGCATGTTAAGCAACCACTTGTCAATAGCCACAGTATTCTCGGGCACCTCTAACAAGATTCAGAACAGCTTAATCTCTTCGGAGCCTCAGGTTCTGCGAGATGGCATACGCAACTATAATGGTAGATTAATTAACCGATAGTGGAAATGCAGCTCAGCTGTTTTGTGTTTTCAGGTATGTGACTGACAGTGGCCCAAAAGAATGGTTGTTCTGTGAAAACTTGTTATTTTTATTAAAATAAAAATGTAATAAAAATGCTTTTAAAAAAAACAAAATTCCCACTGGGCTTAGTTTTTTTTAAATTCTATTAATTTTGTAGTATTACTATGATGCTGTAATCCCTATATATATATATATATATATATATATATATATATATATATATATATATATATATATATATATATATATATATAAGTAGGAATTAATTAATAAATGTGCATGGATTAATTTGTAATGGTTGACTTAGATGCGTTACGATTTAACTAATGCCCCTAAATTAACCAATCAATACTTTAATGATTAGTTTTGACATTAAGCCCTATATTATATATATATATATATATATATATATATATATATATATATATATATATATATATATATATATATGGTATATATATTATGTAATTAGTGGTAATCAATTCTGACCCTCAAGATATATTCCAGTCCTGGTCTTTATTCCAAGCAGGTCATAAATTAGTTAATTGCCTCTCAGCAGGTTCAGTTAACTACTTTAGAACCTGGTTGGAGTATAAACCTGGACTGGACTTAATCTCGAGTGCCAGGATTGAGTAGCACTTTTAAACTACATGAATATGTGTGTTTATTTATTTTTTTTAGAAGCACCCACGATCTTGTAGCGATGGACGGGTGGCTCTACGCCGTGGGTGGCAATGATGGGAGCTCGAGCCTCAACTCCATCGAGAAGTACAACCCGCGCACCAACAAGTGGGTCGCCGCCTCCTGCATGTTCACCCGGAGGAGCAGCGTCGGGGTGGCTGTGCTGGAACTCTTAAACTTCCCCCCTCCATCCTCTCCCACCCTCTCGGTGTCCTCGACAAGCCTTTGACAAAGAATGAAGTCTCACCTTACCTCTGCCGGACTTCAGTGTCTGTCAAAGAGAAGGAACTGCTCAGTGTGACCCTGGAAGAAGACAGGGCCTGCTGTCCGGGTTTACTCACAGCGCTGTCTCGGCAACAAGAAATGCTCTGTGGGCAACCGGGGGGACAAAAAAGCTCTCCCTCACACAAACACTGCCACTTGACTGTGGTCATCATATGTATCCTACTTACATGTACTGTAGTCCTGAATTGCTTAGTTTTAGTCGAAGAGTAAATTAATGGTTTACCTAGGGATGTGCCAGGTTGTTCTGCCGTGCATGTGTACTGTAATTTTGTCTTTCTGGCAAAGTTGTAAGCGGCCGTGCTACTGAGCTCCAGTAAGGGGGAGACATTGCACACTCTGGTTGACTTGTTGTGAAACAGACTTGGTTTTACAGACGCAGGCCAATGCTAGTTTCAGAAAAAAGATAACATTTTCTCAGTTCGGTCACCGATTAGGAATGTTAAGGCATTCGCCAAGCAGCAAAGGGACCGCAGAGACTTCCGTTCAGCTGTTCGACAAAGTTAGTAACACATTGATTGAATGATTTACCAGGAAGTAAGCGTGACAACTTCTTTTACTTCTTTCTTTATAGTCCCAACCAGGATCCTGCATAGTTCCTACTTTAAAAAAGACGTTAACGTCTACCAAAAATCTAAATATAACAAACTGAATTTAGGTCTAACACCAAATACACGGCTGTCTGCTTAACACTAGCACACTTTGACCTGGGAGGTCATTAGATCCTCTATAAATTGCACCCTTAATGAATCTATTTTTATACATCTGAGACCAGGAATATGGTGCAGCAGCAAACACTAAACGGTTACACTAAAAAAAAAAAAAAAAAAAAAAATGTAGTTTAAAGGGAGATGATTTGAGACATACATATTTTCATGTATTTATTTAACATACGTTTTAGTGTTAACGAGACAAAGCCCTTATTAATAAACCACCCCATTGTCAATGCTGTCCTGGAGAGTGTCCCATAATATCCAGCTACATTCGCTCATTTGAAAAGGTCCCAGTGTTCTTCAGCTTTTAGGATGTTGCTCTTCAACACTGAATGAAACACAGGCACGCAAGTAAAATACTCTTTACCTCTTACCTACAGCTTTGAAAGTATCTCCTGATTTACTGCCTTTATATATATATATATATATAGTTTAATTTAGAAAAATAAAAGTTAAAGAAAGAACTGAAAAGGCTGTCCATTTTAAACAGTGACCCTTCACCCTTGGGTTACATTTTCATATCAAGGCATCTCCTTACATGCTCTCATTGACTCACCATGGCACACCTCTATCACAGGTTCTGTTTCTTGGTATAAGGGTAGCGGTGGAAACATTTCAGTGTAATCCTGGGCTTAGTCAGATAACTGATGTACAATGTTAGGTTTGTTTGTATCTCTCCCTGTTACCAATCCATACCCATAACTTGAATGGTTCATTTTGACATTTTCACAGATACAGTATCCCTGAAAGTATTTTTGTTGTTGTTGTAATTGTTGGAAGTTGTTTTTTTTCTCCTGATAGATGATTTCTAAGCTCTTGCTGCAGTAGCTTCGCTCTGAGTCCACCCCCTGGTGGTTTAATGCTGTAAATGCACGTCTCTGTTGGTGTCTGGTATCCTCTTGGATTCAGGGTAATGAAGCGATTGAGGGTATTAAGGCTCAGGCCTGGCTTGAACAATCAGACTCTCTAGTATCTCAACAACAGGTCTGGGTGCATGCTTCTTTTTAAAAGGAGAAAAACCAAAGCGAAAGGGCCACAAGGTCAACTAAGGTGATAAAAACAACACAAGGGAGGTCAGCTGCCAGGGTCTGCTGTCTTTATACTTCAAGGAGGCCATGACAGCAGACTGCACGTTGCGTATATAGACCCCTTTGACCTGCAAGGTATTTATACAGTATGCACTGTGAGCGACTCGGTTCACACCCTGTCTGCCTGTGTTTTAATGCACAGGAATACAACGCACTCTGCACAGGTTTATGAATATATGTGTTCTCTTGAAAAATTTGAAAATGAGAATATTCCCAGTGGGATGATATGAAGCAACACCAATAGGGTGTTAACGCACTTGTTTGAATGTTATAAAACTACAGAAGGGCCACAGCATGTGAAGTATCGTGCAGGTGAGAAACGAAAGAAACACAGTGGGAATTTCACAGTCCTGACACCTTTCTCCTCTGTAATTGAGTATGAATCATCGTATCCTAATAACAGTGTTCACTTCTTAGTTTCTGGAACCACTCTATACCGTATGAATGTGACTAAAGTACAAGGCTGAGTGACTCGAAACACTATTTCAGATAAGACATTCCAGGCACCAACAGATATCCACCATGACATGTTTTTTACAGTGTGTAGAGCAGATGTTTCAAATGTATATAACCCGGATTCATTAGGACTGTAAACTTCTAAGAAGTTGCGTTTTGCTTTGTTTCAGTATTTCTCTTTCCCTTATACAACCACTTGCAAGGTGAAGAAAACATTTGCCACAAAGTGCTCAGACTTGCCCAGGACTGGCATTAGATGATTTTTTTATTTTTTTTTAAATATATTGCTAACTTCGAGCACTGTAAATTGGACCGTCAATTTTATTGTTCATATTGCATATTGAGAGAATGTACTGAAAAAAGACTATGGCCTTTTGTTTTTGTTTTATTTGTGGAAGAAAAAAAAAAAACACAGTTGAGGAGATGGTTTGTTTGATGTGGATGTAAATGTGAATTCTTAAGTTATATATTGTTTCCTGTTATTACATGTGAACTGTAATGTTTATTTATATGTAAGTTATGTTGAACATATTTATGTGAAATCATTTCATGATTTTTGCAGTGCAGTTAAGAAAAGCAATATACTCTGCTGTGTAAAATAAAACATGTTTTCCATCTACTACTGATGTCTCACTGAATTCCCAGCTAAATAAGCAGCCTTCCTGAAAATGGGGGAATTATGTCATACATATCTTTAATTACGCAGAGACTCCTGTGTGTTTGAACAAGACTATTTTTGATTTACAATGTGAATCACAGCAGCCGTTGTCCTTGGGTATACGCAATGGGAAATTATCTAAGGAGTGCATTTAAAGGAAAGGAATAGTTAAAGAATCTAAACAGAGTTGCATGATCTATGAAACGAGATAAAGGGAGAACTAAGCAAACCTGTCCAATGATCTTTTAGCTAGGGAAAATACAAATCCATACAATAAACCGGAGAATATTTGTATTTGGAAGCCTTATGGATTTTGCCAATTAGAATCACAGTTACATTTTCAAAAGACAATGATCGCGCATTATTTAGGTAGTGTTAATACGAGTTGAACAACCTGATAAACAGAACTGCAACAACTCCAACTAAAGATCATTTCCAATCTCTTATTATACCTCTCCATGCTTAGACACATCTTACTAATGTACAGCTCTGGCCAACAGTTTTAGGATTGAGACAAAAAAAAAAATTATGAACATCATTTAGATCTTTCATTTAACACCACATATTCAAAGAGACCACAAAATGGTATTGCAAAAGTCTACTGGAAGCCACAGTAGTATAGGATATGGCAAGCCGAATGATTATTTATAGATTTGTTTATAGATATCTTTAACTATTTAAAGATACTAAAATACATTTAGAAATATCTGCAAATTATTTCCATATACCTTTAAATTGAGCTTTGAATGAGAGATATCTCTAAATAACTTCCAGTTCATTTAGAGATATTAAAATAACTTCCTGTTCAATAAGAAATATCTCTAAATGAACAGGAAGTCCATTCAAAACAGTGTTTTATATAGGAAATCATTAAGAGATACAGTATCTTAATGATTTAACGATATCTCTAAATGAACAGGAAGTTATTTAGAGATATCTAAATAAACAGGAAGTTATTTAGCGATATCTCTAAATGAACAGGAAGTTATTCAGCGATATCTCTGCATGAACAGGAAGTTATTTACGATATCTAAATAAACAGGAAGTTATTTAGCGATATCTCTAAATGAACAGGAAGTTATTCAGCGATATCTCTGCATGAACAGGAAGTTATTTAGCGATATCTAAATAAACAGGAAGTTATTTAGCGATATCTCTAAATGAACAGGACGTTATTTAGCGATATCTCTGCATGAACAGGAAGTTATTTTCGAGATATCTCTAAATGACAGTTTGGCGTACCATGCTAGCAAAACGTTATTTAAAGATTTCTGTAAATCAATTTTAGATATCTCTATTTTATTTTTATATATCCCAAAATGAAATTATTTTACAGACATTACAGGTATCTCCATTTCATATGTCCATCTCATATAACTCCATTTAATTTGCAAATAACTTACTGATAGCTTAAAATGCAATGATAATTTGGCTTGCCATAGGAGGCTGCCTTAGACTTCCTGTGGTGATTCTGTTAAGTGTATCAGTAAGTACAACAACCATGATTTGTACAAATTGCTGTGGAAATATTCATATCCATACACACAGTTCTAAGAAAAAGGGATTATCCAGTGAGTGATGAGGAATATAGCTTGGAGCTACATGGAAAATGTGTGGAGCTGTAAAACGCAGATGCCGTGACGTACGCTTGCCAAACCAGCCTACTCTGTCCTGGACTCCAGACTGTGATGCTGCTAACCTGTTTGTTTCGGAGCTATTTTCTTTTCAGTGCTGAGGCTCCAATGAAACTGCTGAAGATATGCAAATACATTTCTTATTCACTCTTCAGCTGCCCTTGTACGGTCATCCATGTTTAAACAACAAAACACGTGTTTGTGAGTGTTCCATGGCTATTTCTGATGAGAGATGTAATAACCTTTCGAGTTGCTTCTTTTTTGTCAATGGCATTCTGTGTTCGATACGCTACCTTTGTAGTTGCTACTAATATGTGCAAATGGTAATGTGACTTATAATGCCTTAACTCTGCACTCAGTAACTTTTAAAACTATTAGCTCACAGGGCAGCTTGTCTGTCAGGACATGTTATAACACTGGTGGTTAAAGAAACAAAAGCACTATTGCTTTCCTCGCCCGTGATTACAGATAACACAGAGGGACAGCTGTGTGCTCTCATTACACCCCATCTCGACAGTGACCCGAGCGCCACGGCCGCAGTGTTGGATTTCACTTCCACCTGTGCACACGCAACACACTGAAGAAAAAAGCAAAACACTCTGAGATAGTCCAGAAACCCTCTGACCTCCATGATCTGAAGTGGCCTAACAACCACGACGGAGTCTGAAGCAAGACTTAGCTAACAGATTAGCAAGCAGATTGCGAACCATTCCTTTCCCCCCTCATTTATAATTCCTGCTGAATGTGTGGCTACATTTTCAACAAGAGTAAGGGTGTTAATCCAGGCTCAGTTGCAACACACACACACACACACACACACATATATATATATATATATATATATATATATATATATATATATATATATATATATATATATATAAAGTTCAAAAAGTTTTAACAAAGTTTGGCAAATATCCTCAAAGACAGTCCTTTTTTAAAAAAAACCTTCAATAGCTGCTGGTAGACAGAATGTTGGGCGTTTTACCACCAAAATAAATCTGAGATTCATTTCACAGTATTTTTACACCATTTATAACAAAACGAACAAAAAACAAACATGTTTCCTTCAATAACACAACCGCATCATCAATGCAAGTAACTGAAATCATTGCAAGCGGACGTTTGCACCCATGTCTTAACAGGACAGGGCTCTGCATTCCTTGGTCATTTATCCCTGAGGTTAAAAAATAGTGAAAGACTACGAATCTCGTGAGACTTGTATTACTGTGATCATCATATAACTTTGCTAATTGATCTGATGCCTTTATCTGGACACTGAGCTAATACCCTAATGGTAATGCAGATAGCTGTCCAGAGATTTGAATTTCTAGCTCCCAGGTTCTCTAGGACACAGTTCAATCAGTATGATGTGCAATATTAGTCATAGTCCATGAAGTAGCTGTTTCTGTACCTGCTTTCTCCTTTTCCACTGGTGTGTAGCAGATGCATTCACTGCCAGTTAACTGTCTATTTATAAAGTCATGTCGCAACACAGAAAAGCCCTTTTTTTGGCAGTTTGTTATGATTTCCATTCTGATTATATCTTTACACTATACAGGGCTGACCTTTTTTTTGTATATAACAGTCTACGTCGTAAGTCACGTGGCAAGACATCTGTGTCTCCTTTCCTTGGAAAGTAAAACAGCAACATTTGCATTTTTTCACATCCATTCTGCTAAACATCCTCCCACAGATTTACTCAGAATTTCATCAAGTTTCAATTTACAATTTTCACTTGTCTACAGGACGTCCTCCCAGCCCCGCCCTTATCATGCTTTACTGTGTGCTTTACTTCTCTACATTTATGCTGTACCAACACGAATGGGTTCTATTCACAAGAAGGGTTCACAACACCTCTCACAACATCCAACAAACCTGGGAAATAGAACCGTTGCTTTAGAAATTAAGCAAAATAACACCCTTTCTATTCTTGTGTACCTCGTGTACATGGGACAATTATAAATGAGCTTTATCAACAAGCTGAATTTCTCAGCATTGGGACAGTACTGAGAGAATAATAACTGGGAGTTGACTAGCGTGCATAAAGCACTTCTCAAGACAGGATCATCATAATGATGACACTATAAACTTTCCCAGGCTACAGTGTGCGTTATCATTCCCTGTCATGCGCTTCAGGGTATAGACCTGATATTGCATATCGTGAGTCATGAAGACAGCCCACACGCAGCAAATCATCATTTTACTTTACACTGACATCTGGGATATTGAAGCCTGTAGAGGTTTATGAACGATACATCTTCATAATGTATTTTGTAAACAAACAAAAAACAAACAACACATTTGCAATTCACTTCATTTGTTTCGACGCTTTAAAAGCAATACACCAAAATTCCACCGCTGCAGTGGATTCCACATGACCGCATCAGCATTCTATACAATTTAGAGAACACGATAACACTAGATTTGTTTGCCTTAGTAAAGGAATATTGTTTAGATATACTCTTTTATTTATTCATAGAATATGCATTCTTGTGCTGGCAAATTCATAGCAATGCTGGGTACGCACTGGAACAAGAAAGCTGTAAGAGTAGAGGGCTGCGTTTGTGGTGTGTTCATTCAGCAGAAGGGATTGGCAAAGCGTACAGCCGTTTTCTGATATAATATAATCTATTTAAACATCTATGGAACAAATACTAATCAACACAGACTGGCTGTTTTCAGTATATCAACAAAGTCTGCTCAGTTGTTCCCTCTCTGATGTACAGTAAGGTTGCTTTGGGTATTTTTGCCAAAAAACATCACACTGATATATTTCCAGATATTGGTGAGCAAATACGGAAGATGTAAATTACAATAAGTAGGTTGTTGATAGATGAAATGGAGGCATATTAGTCCAGAGATGATAGACAAAGAGAAGGAGATGTGATACCTTTTATTGGACTAACTAAACAATAGATCACAAACTTTCAAAGCTTTCAAGACCTCTCTTCTTCAGGTGAAAGACCTTCTTCTTTCACCTGAAGAAGAGACCTCTGAGGTCTTAAAAGCTTGTGATTAATTATTTCGTTTATTGTTTAGTTAGTCCAATAAAAAGGTTCACATCGCCGTCTCTTTGTCTATCAGTTTTATTCAAAAGTGATTCACATTCCAACCGAAAGATGATCATTGCCTTACTAACTGCACTGCAACTATCCTAAATAAAAGTTAAATAGGTCTAGAAGCTGAGGGTCATACACTATGTGCTATTATGTGTAATATATATTTATGTATTTTAAACAGATTGAATAAAGAAATTGAAAGGGAAAGGCTAGAGCATAAAGTTGCAGATTTGGAAGCCTTTCACACATCCAGAAAGGTACAGCATGTCATTTATTTATGAGCTTATCCAAAAGAACCCGAAACCACACAAAAACCTTAACTGTGTTTTGCCAGCATACCT
Organism: Polyodon spathula; assembly: GCF_017654505.1. Classification (NCBI taxonomy): domain Eukaryota; kingdom Metazoa; phylum Chordata; class Actinopteri; order Acipenseriformes; family Polyodontidae; genus Polyodon; species Polyodon spathula. Next base: position 5,825,852 of record NC_054549.1, on the reverse strand, counting down.
TTGAGATAAAGCACAGGGGAGAGGGCCAGACAGCAGGGTCACATCATAGGAACACTGTTGCTATGGCACTCGGAACCAAGACCTCATTGTTCCTCCATATCTCAACACTGCATTCCTTGGCTTACAGTATACTGATATCCATTCTGCTGTACAATGCCCAAACTGAAACTAACAATGGTTTCAATACGTTTTTACAGCTGTCTGTGTTAGGCAACTTGTTTTATCGCTATAATCTACTGGAATACTCTCTTAAATAGCTATAATAGATATATAGATAAATGCCTTTTTGAAATGTTTGTTCACAGTTTTAATTGTAATATGGTTTTATGATTTTATGATTCAGTGTATGAACTTGTTATGGGTGAATTTCTTTGAGAAACCTAAATTACAGCAACATATTGTTTGTAAACCACAAGTACTCTGTTGAGATAAAGGTTTACAGGAGACTTCGTGCTGTATCATTAACTTGAAAAAGGGATTGGTGGTGGAATGTCTGTTTATCAATGTAGTCATGACTCATAAGAAAGCTACCTTAAAAGAATGCAGGTTTTCAATTTAAAACACAGTGTGGGGGAAGGGTCTATTTATTTTTCTCTAATAGTGACAATACAAGGTTTATCAATTTATAAATAAAAAAGGGGGATCAGTAATGCTGTTAATAAAAAATATTAAATTGACTTATAAAGCACTGATTAGAGAATTCCTGTAAAGAAATACTGAAGACATTATTTAAACCTGTCACATTGGCTTGATCCTGTAGTTACTATTTGATCAGGTAGCTGTCTGTATAGGGCACCGTCAGGCAATAAGGTTTTTTTCAGACGGGACTGTCATGCTGTGGCAAGCATGTTTCAAAGGGGTAAGTGGCATGGCTTCCATCACCTAGAATGATCAATGAGGAATGTAAACAATCACAGTCTGCTTGCTGATATGGAGGAGTGCGTGCAATGATAAGCCATGGAAGAATGCAGTAAACTGACACACTGGAAGGAATGAGTGGACATTTAAATGACTTGGAGCTGGTAAACACTTCTTCAGTCTTACACACACCTGTCTAACTTGTTAACAGAAGCTGCAGACTGAGGAAGACCTTAAACAAAGTGTTGCAAAATCTTCTAAAGCTTTTAATATACTTCTGTTGTGCTATTAGTATACTCTGATTAACTGTTATCTAGTTTTATTTATTTATTTATTTATTACTGATGCTCCATCCTAATTATGTACACAAAGATTGGTATACAGGGAAATCTCACCAGCTTTGGGTCATTTAGCAAACGATCTGTGACAAGCTGTGAGTCTTCCCATTGTGTACAATCACTCAGCTCTCCCTAATTTTATTAAATGCCAAAAAATAGTCTTTATTGATTCACACGGTCCAAACAGAGCGCATTTGCAAGCCATTTGTAAACCAAAAAAAAATCTAATAAAAAAGCAAAGTGTTACTGAAAAGTATACAGTAGTGTGAACACCTCAACACTGGTCATTTATCTCCTTTATATACCCACCTGCATGAAAACCTCAGGATGCGAGAATTTCAATTTCCGCTCGGTAATCAGCTTTCTGGTTTGTCTTGTGCTTTCAGGCTAGATTGGTTTGAAAAATACACCCCTCTTCCCTGCTCCCACATGTAAATGGAGAAACCAAAACTGAACTAGATTTTATCCACAGTCCCATTGATTCATTTCCATATTTTCAGACCAGATATTTCACACACTTAAGCATTCATGTCCTGGACAACCATACCATTGAATTTGGTTTCTGTAGTTCAGCACTAACAGACAGGGACATCTGGAAATCACATGTAGGTTCAGAACTAGCAGTGACATCTACTGCAAGTTGCACCTCATAGAACACCCACTACCAATCGTCTCACTACACCCCCTGGGCTTGTAGAAAATGAACGAAACTCAAATCCTGCCAATGTGGTTTAATCAGGAATGCCCCCAATTGAGCATGTAGCAGCACAACCAAGAGCCCACGTGTGAAGGAGTGGGACTGCCTGCCACAAGCCCACGTTTAATCAGTCATTAGGAGCAGGCAATCAGGCTGCTCGAGGCTGCTGCTTCTCTGGCAGGTGGACATGTTGACTCACTTTTTGTTGTGGGAAATGACGGACAAGAATGCATTGCGTTTCAAGTGTGCCCACTTCCACGCATTTGCACCGCTCTGACTTGACATTCATCGCATTTGTTTTGTTCATTCTTTCTGTAAAGGGAGGCAGTTCAGTTTGTTTTACTGTGTCTTTTTACAAAATGATTCCACAATGTGCATGCCTCGTTTACATTCCCCAGTGCCAGTTATTGCTGCAGGGGTAGGACAGCTTTTTGCCTTTAGGCTTGAAACCTGTTTATTGTCACTACACTACACCACTATTGCTAGTAAACTAAGATGTATTAGTCAACATTAAAAAGATGGGGTGTAAATACAAAAAATATTGCACCAGTGTTAAAGCTGAATCAAAAAGGATTTAATGAATCAGAAAAGTGTGAAAAGGGCCCATTATGACATATATTTTATAACATCCTTTTGCAAAAGGGCCACCTCCATATAACGTACATATTATATATAATAATAATAATAATAATAATAATAATAATATATATATATATATATATATATATATATATATATATATATATATATATATATATATATATATATAGAGAGAGAGAGAGAGAGAGAGAGAGAGAGAGAGAGAGAGAGAGATAGGCAACATGTACCTCTCATCTCAGCGACTGAAATATTTCACCCTAAATAAAATAAATACATTTGTCCCTGTAAAGGTGTAATAAACAGCAGCTTAAACTATCCATCCAATGCAGTTGATTACTATACTATCTTGGGTTTACTCAAGAAATGTGAACTTTCGTCTGCCCTGCCCTGCCCTGCCTCTCCCTCAGTACACACCCACTTGCTGTCTATGTGCACAGGCATGTCTAGTGACACACTAAACATACATACATAAGGTAGCTAGCTCAGCAGCAGCTTAGGCTCAGTATCTCTCTCACACCGCTTGTGAAAGCAACTCTGGGATTATAAAGGAAACTCAAAATGGGGAGCAGCATGTCTTGCATTTCCCACCCAAACTGCAGGTTAAAATATTCAAGCAAGGGCTTCATGCGAAAGAAAAGGTATGTACAATTATTAACAGTTATGTTTCTTAATGAATGAATGGATTCATTTACGGAAATATGTTTTACTTACAATAAACTGATAATGGCTTCTTTGGGCTTTCTCTTGATTCAATATTTAAATGGCAACAAAACTTATTAACTTTGAAGAGCAATGTAGGTTTGAAAATGGAAGTGTTTTTTTTTCTTCCAGATTTAGTTAAATAGGACTTGCATTTGGAATTTACAATAGATACTATTAGCAACTAGACTGTCTCAGCATTTGACTGTGTGTTGTATTTTTTTTGCGGTACAACTGTGACAGCTTATAACTGAAACTAACACTAGACAGGGAAAACAAGTCATATAAGAAAGTGATTGTTTTCATTCATGAGAGAAAAACAAACAGCTCTGTGCTTCTTTGCCAGAACAAAAGACAGTCCAAGCCGAGAACAGTAAAGAGCATCTGGGTTAAACATAAGAACATTGGTTAATTTATTCCTAATATGGTGCGTTAATTATTGGTAATTACTGCTTCTTTTTCTAAACATTGCTAATAAATCAGTGGTAATTATTTAAACACATGCATGCACGCGCGCACACACACACACACACACACACACACACAAAAATATATAATATATTTATTAATACCCTTTTACCCAATTTTAATTGTTAATTTTAAATCAAACCCAACTAAACTGTCAACTTAAAAATAAGAGATAGCAGTCCAATCTGAATTAAAATGCTACTGGTTTTGAATAACAGGTGTGATGTAATTCAGATAATGTCATTTAAATTCAATGCTTTTTTGTAGTCAGTGGGCCCAATTAACTTGATTAGAAATGACAGTTAAAGTTGTGTACACACGGTCCACCCTTTCAGTAGCACTGCATCATTTTTTTCTAATGTTAATTATTATTGAGGTAACATATCAGCTGTATTTAACATATGCAGGTGACATATGCTGCCCCATGAAAATGACAATGTTCTTGTTTTAATCGTGTTTAGGTAGGTCTGATTACTGTAGGCAGACAATGGGCAGCAAAGTGACTGATTCAAATGGCTTGGATTTGATTAAGGATGAAGACCGTCAGTTGGCTTTGAAATGCAATCGAAGTTAAAGAGAATTTCCTGAAAACTAACAAAAGTAGAGGCAATAAAAAAAAACAAAAACAATAATAATAATCTGGTTCAATGCAACAGAATAAACCAAATAGTCTGACTTAAAAGGATATGTCAGGGCAAATTACCTGTTGACTAGATATTGGAATGCAAACATTTAATTTACACAAGAAATTTGGCAACATGGCAACGACAAAATACCACACTACAATACTACAAGTGCCAATTTACCATGCTGACTTTTAAATAACACATTTCAGTTCGTGGTACAACAAAAGAGATGCTAACTGATGTCTGTTGTCTGTACCTGCAATGGTACTAACAAACATTTTCTCCAAACGTGTGTTTACCTAAAATATCTGTTTGTTTTTAGCACTAGGGAAGAATTGACTATTTGCTTAAGGTATTAGTTATGGATGAGCCACCTGTGTTTGCAGGAAGCAAAGGAAAGTGGACAGTTTTTGTTCAATATTTATTCTTCTTCTTAACAGTAATGGACTGTTTCGTAAGAAATATCCCCAGGAAGGACAAGTGAAGTCAAACAGTATTGTCAACATACTGTGCTATATTTCGCCTAAAAAGGTAAGGCGCACTGTGTATCGTAAAAACTGATGTATAAATCGCATCAGTGTGTAAGTAGCCCCCCCCCCCTCCCTTTGAGACAACAATTTCAGGAAAAAGCCTATTGGTCACACTGGTGTAAAGTCGCTCCCCCCTTCTTAGGACCCCCTAAAAACACCTAGAAAATAGACTTATCCAAATGTTTTTACAATATTTATTAATAAGTGTGTACAGTATAATTGTTTAATTACTATAAATTTGGTTCCCAAGGAATGCTTAACAAGCCGTAATGCATTTCTTTCTCTTTACAATTATGACATTAAATGTACTGTATTATTTATTCTTTGAAAACGAGTAAAACGATTCCTTAGATTTCTGATAACAATTTTCTCAAGACGCTGTGGGAGTCTAGGTACCTCGTATCTAATTGAAATGTCTGCACCTTTTCCAGGACATGTCTACTAAAGACCTACAAAAAATAGAAAGCATTAACTGGGACCAGAAGCTTGCATATGATCCGAACAACGGGTGGAAGAAGAGCAGCACAAGCGTGAAGAACTTTGGGAAAATGATCTTCAGCTCCCCAGTCAAGTTCCGATTCCTGCACTGTCAGGTAGTTATTGACACGTACATGTGCTCGTCGTTGTAAACTTGCTCAACTGAAATAAAATAATACTGTACTTGTATTTCAATATATAAAAATGACAAGAACAATAATAGAACACAGCAGGATGTTATTGCCACTATGAAACTGCAACCGCCAAACAAAGGTTCTTGCAATGAAACATCACTTGGGCAGTGATTCACTCAGAACTGGGTACTTTTGACTGTGTCAAAACATGCAGGTGAACTTTCTTTGCCAGCAGATTGCACAATCCTGCACTGATCCATATGTAATGGGAAGAAAAAACCCTTTATGATAAGAGCCAGCGCAACTCACAGACATTCATTAGGATCATAATGAAACTGGGACAAGCAATTTGTCATGCTGGGTGGGTGTCAATGTCTAACATATATATATATATATATATATATATATATATATATATATATATATATATATATATATATATATATATAATCAAACACATCGTGGGAAAGTGAAAGCTAGGTATTCCTATCAGCCTGTTCACACAGACCCTGTTTTAATATTTCGAGGAGTGCATTCCATTCCAGTCTGAAGCACCTGAACTTGTTTATTTGTGTCTGAGAGTGTTTTAACCCAACTGCTTTCTTTTCTGTTCTTGCCCCAGGACATACATGACTGCTATTTGGACTTATTCCAGACACACCTTCATTTTCTATCAAACAGCTCCACTGGCTTAACCTATCAGGTAAGACGGTTGACAGATGACTTCAGCAGTTTTAACATCTGTACCCCCTTGGTCATGTAATTAATCTTCATAATGCATCAAGTTATCCTTTAAACAGGTCGTTCAATCGTGGCCATTATCGTTACCTCTCCGGGGCCAGTTTATACTTGATAATATACAATATGGCTCATGTGACCCAGGGCATTCTTTATGCATGTTTGCTTCTGAGATGTCACCTTAGATTCAGATGTCATCAGATTCCGGAACCTGCACAAGGTTGGAATGCTCAGAAAATTCCAAATAATCTACTGTAAACTGGTACAAGAGATACTCTTGTGGCGCACTGGAGACTGAACTCAACAAGTGCCACCCATGCATGGCGGCTGTGGGCAGTACTGGGCTGTTTGGAGATCTTTTGAACAAGACTTTAAACAATAAAACCCATGTTACAGAAGAGGTTCCCTGGCTAAATGCCAACACAGGTCAACAATTCTAGCGTGGTTGAATTTTTCCTGGCCCGCTTCTGACATGCCTGGGAATCTTTAAATATATATCAAATAGATAAATGCACCAAGGACTAGTACGAATCCTCCTGAACTGCAGTGACACTTGTACAGTCATGCAGCTTTGCTTGTTTCCAGTCATTTCTGTCTGGACCAGATTCACACCAGCCTACAGCTGAAAAGATTGTTACACACAATGAGTCACTGCCCCACCTAGCTGGGCTCCTCATAAACTGGATTACACTCACTTGTTTTTTTTTCTCTCACTAAACCTGGTTGTAAACCTGTGTTTTTTCTCCTCATAATTATGTTTTGTTTTGCGTTTTGCGCAGGGAACATTACCCCTGAAGGAGATCAACGTGTGCAGAAGTGAGAGAGATGGTGAACATGCCTTTCAGATAGCAGGTTAGTAACTCTCCAGAATGGCTTGAAGTTGGTTAGAAAAAAGAGAACAATAGGGTTAAAGATCTCAAGCAGTGATGCTGGGTCCTATGCACAAAGCCTTATCTCTTGAGGTTTTGAAAGAATGTTTAAAATTCAGGACTGGTCTACAGAAGCATTTTGTCAATATCAAGCATTATTTAATAAAACAACCCAGTTATATGCTGGAACACAGCCCCAATATAGAGAACATCCAGCAGGCTCCAGAATGATTTGCATGTTTTTGTGGTCAGATGACAAGGTTTCCTTGCAACAGCAGAAAGTAGTTATTTAGCAGTGCTGGAAAACTCTAAAACAGGAGCACTGTACGTTAAAACGGCGTTGCACTTACCCACTCCCTGTGGTGCACCCCATGACAAATTCCTAATTTAATGCATCCTGAACCATTTGAGCGGTAATAGCTTCAGGGATTTGTGTTGCTTTCCGGTTAAGTCTGTGCTAAATCACCTGCATTATGAGGAAGCCTTGTGGGACACTATAAGGGAAGCTTGGGAGTACCTACATGCAATCACGCAGGAAGTGGCTAATAAAGCCCATTCTTGCACGCTCAGCAGCATGTATTTCTTTGTTTTAGAGGGACTGTACCGTAATCATTTTTAAATACCACGTTAATGTTACTGTTGACGTTGAAAGGCCCACACTGTGTGCAGAATCTTTTTCAGCAGAATTGTTGTTTTTCAAAAACATTTAAGTTCTTACAGCATTAATGACTGCCACCTCCAATCAGAAGCATTAAACAGTGGGACTGATGACTTATTTATTGAGCTTTGTCATAAAAATACAAACAACAGATCATTTACTGCTGCGCTAGTTAAGTGGCGGCAACAGATGCCGTCAGAGTTCATTTACATGGTGCTGACTGGTTATGACAGATGTTTATGTTATTATTGCCTCTTCATTGAAGCTCAATTATGTCTGCTTTATTTCTCAAGACATCTTTTTAAATTTATTTTTTTCCAGCCTTAAATACAAAAGCAGTAACAATAAGCAACTTAATACAATAACTGGTAATATGACCGTATATCATCTTGTGATGGTGTTATGGTGCATGGCCTTGTTTTCAGACACAGGCCCCCTTGTTACCCGGCAGGTGTTTTGCCAGCTGAACTGTCAGGTCAAAAGTCTATCGTCCACCAAGTCATCATTAACTCCAGCCTATGGCAAATTCCTTAGCAATAGGTTTAACTCCAGCTTGTTATCGCTGACGTTCATGCTTATAACCCTATTCATTTGTCATCTCTGAGCCCTTGAGGTGAATCATGGTGACATAAAAAATCTTTACTTGCTCTGAGACAAGAGCCTCTGTTTATGTTCTGCAAATAAATGCCGTGGCGTTACAGCTCAATGGAATGCTGCTTTATACCTTTGGAATGAGCAAACAAGGGCAGGCACTTAACTAAGAAGCCCGACTCTGGAACCTAAAAAAGAAAGAAAGGAAAAAAAAAAACTTTGTCTCAGCCAGAAAAAAAAGTTATTTGTGGGTCAAATAAAGTTGGTATTCTTTCAAGATTTTTTTTGGACAGACAAGAATAAGTTTTGTGTAGAAGAGGATTTGTACTTTGGCTTCGAAATTATTTTTCTATTTTAACCTGGGCTTGTTGATTTGTAGATTCACTGACAGCTACGACCAAACATTCTGCACCACCCTATGGAATGAACTAATATTGCTTCATAAAGTCGAATGAAACCTGCTGAATAATGTTACGTTAACATGTTAAGTTACATACCGCTTTGTAGTTTTCCATATACTTAATGAAAAACTTCCAAATTTTAAAATGTGACATTTTGAAACTTAACATGAAATAGTGTACTACTATTGACTTTTGTGATATAATTTTGTAGTTTCTTCGATTACATGATGTTAAATAAAATATCTGAATTATGTCCATAGCTTTTTTTATTTTAAATGATGCCTCAATACTAAAATTGTAGGTGATGCCAAACTTTTGTCAGTAGCTGTAGCTAACCCTGAGTGCTCTGCTTTGGAGCTGTAGCTCTGCTAACCCTGCGTGCTCTGTTTCGTAGCTGTAGCTCTGCTAACCCTGTGTGCTCTGCTTTGGAGCTGTAGCTCTGCTAACCCTGTGTGCTCTGCTTTGGAGCTGTAGCTCTGCTAACCCTGTGTGCTCTGTTTCGTAGCTGTAGCTCTGCTAACCCTGTGTGCTCTGATGTGTTTTAGGCTCGTGCTTAAACTCCATTGTAGTCTACTGCTCCAGCGAAGAAGAGCTCCAGACATGGCTCACACAACTTAAGAAGCAGGTTGAGCTGAATGGAGGGAGTTTTACTTCAGCAGATACAAAAACCTACGCTAGGCTTAAGGTATATATATTTTTTAAGACATGTGATAATAACTTTGAGACTATGCATTCATTACATGCCAAATGAGGTGAAGCGTGGGAATAAAGAATGTGCTTTGTTAACATGGAATGATGCATGTGCAAATCCTTCTATGGGGGAATTTGTACCAGGGAGTGCCAGGTCCTGTGAACAGTGCAGTCAGACTAAAGAATCCTCACAGATTTGCTAGACATGCAGTAACCTCCTAACCCTAAAGTGCGTGCTCCGGGCAGTGCAATATCCCTTTTCAAAGATGCATTCATTTCAAATGATGGGCATATCGTTTAGTTTTTTAGTAAAGAAATTCCTACTCCTCTAGCTATTGAGATTTCTCTATACCTGAGCGCAGCACTGACTTTAAAACACTCAATCATAACAGAAGTACTAAAAAATAAACTTAGTAACTTTGAGACAAATGTTTCATTTTAGTCAATGTGTAATGGTTAGTAATTTAAGAGTACTGAATGCAAGCCTTTTGTGCATTTTCCTTAGAATGTGAAAGAGCATGGTAAAGAGAAAGAGGAATTGAGGAAGTCTGTGGAAAATGAGATGATCTTCGAATGGGAAGGATCGCAGAGAGAATCTTTAGGCCAAATCACCTTTGTGACAAAGACCAAGATGCAGCATTTACCATGCCAGGTAAGCAGCGGTGTTCCAGCCTCTATAATAAGCATGCCAACGCGAAATATAACAAATATGTGAAAGTGAAAAAAAAAAAAACATTTCTTAAGGGTAGAAAGGCATTTCGAATTCATGTGTGTTGAATACAATGCCACGTCTGTCATTACACTGCCACATAACAAACACAGGTTTACAGAAATGGAATTTCTCTGTATTGAACAAGTGAGATCTAAAATACCTACCCTAGCTTGATAAGAAGTATAGAGACTGGTTTAGCAACTGGTTTAGTGTGCATACCCGCGACTGGTTTTTCAACTGCCCATCCATTTTATTGAGTCCTGTGGCAGTAAGAGTCAGCTTCTGCACCAGTAAAAGCAGCCAGCAGGTTTTATTGGGAGTGTCTGTCGAATAATGCTGCATTTTCAAATGTTGTCTCTTACAGGATCAATACGATCGACTCCTGGTCCTGTACCCTGCAACTCTCATTATCCTATCTGATGAAGACGACGGACTTTTCTACAAGGTAATTTAAGGCTTTACGTTTTCAGGACACCAGCTGGATAAATAGTTAAACGGGCGTCAGCATTTGGCTATATTGCAGTTTAGATTAGAAGGTGACTGTACAGCAATTATTAACCCAGTCCATTCAATTAGTCATATAGTACTGAATATCAATAAAGCACATGCAAGAAAAGAAAAAAAAAAAAAAAAAACATGCGATAACATTCTATTGTTTTATTACAGGGTAAACTTCCTCTCAATGCGATAACAGTATCAACAGGCAGCAATGAAGACAACCCTAACACATTCAGGATTGAAGGTAAGTGAGAACCTTGTGTGTGTGTGTGTGTGTGTGTGTGGGGGGGGGGGGGCTTGTTTTGTATATATTGATAGCCAGTCACTGATGGGAAATCTCAGATTTTAAAACAGTTCTCCCCGACTCCCTTTAGGCAAACTAATTAACCCTATAATTGTAACGTGCTTGGATCAGTGCGATTACCAGGAATGGCTACGACATCTCCGCGCTTTACAGGTTGCAGTTGAAGGGCCTCCAGCAAATGTTTATGACATCATCTACACACCCACTGAAAAAGAGGTGAGGACTGGAAGTACAGCTACAGACAAGAGTTTTGCCTCACCTTATAGAGCTAACTAATTTTGCTTCATGAAGTCGATTGAAACCTGCTGAAGAATGTTACGTTAGCATACTGGATAACTTACCGCTTTGTAGTTTTTCATATTCTTAACAAAAAAAAAAACGGACAAATTGAAAAATGTGACATTTCAAAATAGACGTTTCTTTGATTGCACAACATTAAATAAAAGATCTCAATTATGTTCATATAGCCTATGTTTTAATTATGTCTCAATCCTACAATTCTAGGTGATGCAAAACTTTTGGCCACAGCTTTAGAGTGCATTTGTTGCAGTTTTGAGTTGTTTGGTTTTTTGGGTGAAAGGTGATTATCCAACAGTAGGACAGTCCATACACACCCTACAGCTGAAGATTATTACAAGTCAAGCCTAGTGCAGGAAGCAACAAATCTGAACTTGCCTGTCATTCACTTGTAAATGCATTTCAACATGAACACCTTGTAATACTTCCTCTACATGCTTCTCATTGTCTAACTGATGGTCAAATTCCGCGTGCATTCTTGTGATACAAAAGGCTGACTAGAAACCGGCCTAAGAAAACCGCTAAAGCTATTTTAATGAGCTTCGTTTCACAGAAAGCAGGGCGAGAGGTCAGGCAACAATGCCAGGTCCCAGGGGTAGAGGGTCATTTGACCAGAATCTAATATTGTTATTATATTTTATTGAGTATGGACTACTTAGAAAACTACATATTAAAAACATGTCAACGTTTCCTCCGTTTTAGCCTCCTAGAGACAGCAGAGTCTCAGTTCAGTCCAAGCGGGGGAGTAATACCCGAGTTCAGGCTCAGAAAAGCCATAGCTGGTCTCAGCAGCCGCCACCCAGAGACTCTGGAGCAGGCAGGAGCGCGTTCGATTTCCCCATTGAAGACCACGAGGACCAGCTTATGTCACCCGAATATGCAAAACCTTTCTGCGTAAGTCTGTCCGCTCTCAAAAAGCTTATCAGCAGATAAGTCTATATGCTGATTATCTGACAATCAGCTGCTATAGGGTTCAAAGTACGCATTTAAATTGTGCCAGAACCCCCAACAAACAGGTTGATACAAACTCTTATGATTTGCTTTTTTGAAGCAGACGACACCAGGTCAGTGACAGTTATACAATTACCTTTGTGTAGTTTTCTTTATTCCCCCAAAGTACAAAGAGCACTTTTTGTTCAGTATAGTATCTATATTCCCACATTTTGACATTACAGCTGTGTTTATCCAGTCTGTTTTATGATTCATAGCACATTTCAAGTCGCCCCGCCTCCATCGACATGCAGAAAACATGCAGATTAAGTGGAAGAAGCAGCACCCGGTCATCAAACGTACAATCTATAATGGAGATCCACCCGCCCCCTGCAAGGTTCTCTGTTCCTGACAGAGACTCCTATGCCTCCACTGAAGACCCCCTGTCTCCTGTCTATAACATGCCGTACAGCTCTCTGCCACTGGAGTGTCCTGCAGATGATGTGAGCAAGCTACCACTTATAAAGGTAGGAACGTCTCTCTGTGTTTGTCTCTCTGTGTTTGTCTGCCAGCCTTCATATAACATTACAACCAGCTTTTTAACTAGTGTTATTATTATTATTATTATATTATTATTGATCAGTCGTTTAGCAGATGCTTTTATCCAAAGCGACTTACAGAGACTAGGGGGTGAACTATACTGCTGCAATGTCACTTACAATAGGACCTCGGTTTTACATCTCATCCGAAGAACGGAGCACAAGGAGGTTAAGTGACTTGCTCAGGGTCATGCACAGTGAGTCAGTGGCTGAGCTGTGATTGAACTGGGAACCTCCTGGTAACAAGCCCCTTTCTTTAACCACTGGACCCCCATATAAAATACCAGTATTCTTCAAGCTATCTGTAACTGTTTTTTAGAGTTATAACAGGGGAACCACTGAACAAACCTTGTAAAAAAACAAACCCATAAGCTAAGAAACAACAATGCCGAGTCTTATGAACGTGAACCTCACATGGTTCTCACAATCCTGCTGGAGTTCACTGAACTGACTGCTGTGTTGTTTCAATTTTTCAGTATAATAGCTGGAGCACACCTCAGTCATCCATCCAAAACCATCAGTCTTCTGTCCTACAAAGATATTCTGATATGTGTGCTCCAAGAAAGCCACTGACCCCTCTATATGACGATCCATATACACCAAACGACTGCCTTGACAAAGACACCAGCCTGGAAACTGAAGTAAGTTTGTCACAACTGGTGTTTACTTTTTAATACTGAACATTAATTCTGTAACCTTCAAATGCCTGTGCTTAAATATGGCTCCAAATATAGGGACTTTAAAGACGTGCCAAATAACAAACACTGTGGCAAAGACATTGACAATTGTATTAACACCAATGCAAGTTATAATTTTCATATGTTTTGTACATTTTATTCTTCAAAACCATAATTTAAATACATTCATAGTAAGAATGCACTTCCAGCAAAAACTGAACATTAATTATTGGAGATTTATATTTCCTATAAATATTTCCTGTTATTTAAATATTAACTGTTATACATGTTTGAATTAGAATTCTTAACCAGAAGTTTTTTTTAACCATAAACAAGATTTAATCATAGAGTTTGAACTAAATGTAATTGCATTTTACAGTGTTCAGACAACCACAAGCACCCTGCACTCGACAGACTGGATGGCGATTATGCATTACCTAGGTCCTTCAAACTGTCCACCCCTCCCTTAGGAAATAGGAAAAGGAACCCACCATTAATAAAACAAGAAGCACGAACTGAACCGTTATCGAGACAGGACTGCACCAGAGACCACTCGACAGTGAAACTCCTGCCTGCACCTCCAGCACTGCATGGGTGTAACACAGAAGTATGTTTGCCTGCTGTCGTAAATTTCAATAATCGATGAAGATACACAATAAATTAATTTTAAACAATTAAAAACACAATCTGATAATTACATACAATGAAAAAGTATAATAGGTTCCAATATTAAACATATATATTTGACACAAATAGGACAGAGTATCTAATACTGTATATTTTTTTCGCCCCATCAGATTGTAGAAGATTTAATTTATTCATGATACTATTCTACTAGAATACTGAAAAAAACGGAAATTGACAAAAAAAATTAAAAATAAAGTGTGTGTACAGAACCCACTGACTACATTATAGATCTCTAGAAGGAATGTGTCTGAGGGTTTGTTGACACCTGAGTTCTACCACACTTGGATAACAATAAAAACAGCCTAGAGTTTTGTGACGTTACAACAATATCTGTAAGGACAAAGAACTACTGACCTGAAAGGCTATGGTGAATTATTCTAAATAAACTTTTCTTTTCTTTGCAGAAAAGCTACTTGTTGGAAAAAGTTCAGAGTTCTATGACTCATTTAAAAGGTATGTGTTTAGTGTTTCCCTTAAAAGTGAACATCATGTGATTCGATTAGCGTGAGAACGGTCTATAGCCAATCATCCTGATTGAAGACAAGTAATAATGATGGACAACACTTAGCAAATATAGCTCCAGAAAGGCACTAGATTATCTTAACAATGTACAATGTTTAACTAGTGTTACCATACGACTCCGTGTTCACTGGGACATTTCAGCCTTTTCAACACATCGCAATGCATTTTGGTACATTTTACCTGTCTCAGGTACCTTTTTTCTTTAAGAGAAGCAGGACTACGTTTACCAGAATGCACTGGGGTATGAGTTAAAAAGCTCAAACTGCCCCAGTGATAATGGAGTCATATGTTAACGCTATCTGTAATGACAAAGCACTCCTAGCATGAGGCACTTAGCAATACTACAATAAAATAGAAAGGTCTGGTTGAGCATAAAGGGCAAGAGCATGTCTGAAATGAATAGAACTGTTTTAACCCTATAAAACCACCAGGGAATGGCCCATAACAATAACTTGCCTGTTCCTAGCTGCAAATAAGTTTCTCTCTAGTTTTATACCATCAAAATGGGTTTGTTCCTTTCAGAAAACATTCCTATAGCCTTCCCCTCACTGTTAAATAGAGCCTGCATCTACTGCAGCAATATATCTTACAGCAAATGTATTTTTAAACTTTTTTTTTTAAAGATTTGTTAAGACATAAAGCAATATGAAATCTTCCAAAAATATGTTGGCTTTTTTTAGATGACTCCTCTGGGCACAATGTGATTATACATCTTATTGAAAGCTACAGAGAAAGCCAGGCGGGTACGTCAAAAGTGTGTGCCAACTACTGAAAAAATAAAAAAAAATCAATAAAAATCAATAATAAATCACTGTGAAATGGCTCTTAATCATTACTACCTGACTGGTAGACTTTAACTATTTGGGCTTTATGATTTGGTTATTCACAAAATCTTACAATGTCGTCAGCATTACGAAAAACTGTCTTGTTTTGGAAGTTGTCTTTTGCATTGCAGCGCGGGGCTATCAGGGTGCATGCCCTTGTTCGTGACAGGGCAGGGTGTGTGCAATGCAAGATTGTACTTGTTACAAAATTCATTTAATACACAAAAGCTTAAATAAAGCTAAACAAATACAGAGTCATAATAATAACAATTTAAAAAAAAAATACAATACCATAATCTTTAACTTTACTGTACATGGGCTTCATAGCATGCTCTTTTTTATGACTGCTGTATTTAATCAGTTTGGATTACAGTATTTGAATAGGTTAGGTATTAACAGTATGCTGCTATGGTAGATGATACTAGAAATATTATAGTCAGGACCTGAAGACTTTAATGAACAGATCTTTAAAAAAATGATGCATGTCAGTCAATTGTATGACACTTAACTAATATACTGGATTACCTGACTGAATCTTAAATACACAATTATCAATCATTACAGGGAACACTAACCTGGATCCCAAGGAACATGATGATCTAGATTATGACAACATTTGGGACTCTGACTCTCACAGGAGAAAATGATTCATCCACCCCTCCTGGAAGCTCATCAATCTGTGCATGGAAGACGTCAGCAAAAAGTCAACACAAAAGAGATGATCGCGATACCATGTATCAGACATATATACAAAGAAACAAGTAAAAACCTTGAATAAGTAACTCCTTCACCTATTCCTGAAGATCGTGAAACAGGAGCCAAGAGCAATGTCATTATCAGTCAGCAGAGTTTCCAGCAGCTGCTGTGCAGCCCACACCCTTTTCATGGTATGAATTAGTTACCGCTGGATAGGACTCGGGGGACTCAATGGAGGTGTTTGGAATAGACGTTTCCAGAGGTACAGGAGTAGAAGCGACAGACTCACAAGGCCCTTGTAAGTGCATGGTGTTCAGCAGGAGCCAGTTGATAACACATCGAGATGGGCCAGAGAAATGATTGCATTGGATAGCCAGGTTTATAAGGAGTATAAACACCTCTGAGATGAATTCACCCACTGGGTGATAAAGTAGCAATGAGGTTTTCAGCTGTGTTGTTAAGAATGTGAAGTATTAATTCAAACTAGAATAATGAGAAACATGTTTATATATATATATATATATATATATATATATATATATATATATATATATAATATATATATATATATATATATAATATATATATATATAATGATAATAATAATAACAAAGGTATTTCTAAACCTTTTTTGTATTTTAGATTTCATTGTTCAAGTTCAGCCTTTGTTTCTTGGATTCCCTATACATTTGGGTTACCTTTTAAACTGTATTACAGTCTTACATTATTTTAATATTTATTTTTATGTGCCAGTATAAACGCGATTCTTGCTGAAATAAATATTTAAAAAAGGTTGTCTGTAAAGGATACACCACTTTCGATTTCTCTTTGCATTCTAAAGAACTGCAATTTTAAAAGAACTGATTTGCCCTTTTCATTTCTGTTTTATTTGCATTTCATTTGAGGCTTTGCTACGGTATTCAGGGTCTCTGGCACAGTATGAGAGAGGTGCAGTCCTGTGTAATATATAAGCACAGTGAATAATTTGCATATTTATTTATTTATTTATTTGTATTTAATATTCAAATGTTGTATTGCTTGCACTTTATTTTTTACTTTGTAAATACCTTTGTTGTAATGTTTGAAAATGTGTTGTTGAAATATCCATTGAAAATAAACCTGTGAAAAGACAAACGTAATGCTGCAGTAATGTTTATAAAAATCTTAACAACAAGAATGTTATGCAACAGATATTTTTTTTTTAAAACAATGGATTTAAAGTCGTGGCATTTGATAGCATTTTTCACCGAAGCACTTTCTTTTCAAATGTATGGTTTTTCTTATTAAACACGACACAAGCTTGCTCTGGCTGAGAAGTCAGTAACAAGTCCTGACAATTCCCTCCGATGTCTCAAAACCAGATCATGTACTTTACAAAGGAAAACTGAGCATGAGACATATTCCCCGATTCAAATTCAAATCTACACTAACATCAACTAACGCAATCTGTCTTTGCAGTGTTATGTTTTTAAAAAAAAAAAAAAACGACTAAAAATTTTTTTCCACACATTCACAAATCATATAAACCCATTTGAAAGGTATAACTTTCGGGTAAGAGCAAATGTGTTGTCGTTTTAGTTCAAAAAATTCGTTACTTTTGAATTGACTTTGAATATTTATATATTATATCTATGATAACAATAATATATATATATATATATATATATATATATATATATATATATATATATATATATATATATATATATTACAAAAATAAACAGATTAGTTATCCTTACACTACATGTGAAAGAAAGCTAAACTGGGGGTCTGGTGAAAATAACCTGGCTGAGTTGTTGACGTGTGTGTTTTATTTTTACTGTAAATTTACTTTTCGAAATAAACATGTTCTGTTATCCTTTAGTAGTGATCCAGTTATTCCAAGCTACATCATGTTAAAACAATGCCTATTTTCAATCCTTTAACCTTAGCACTGTCAAGAAGAAAATAGGTACAGATTTATTTATTTTTGTTCTGTTGAGCAAACATTTACATTTAACTTAAAACGGCAAAGCTTAAGCATACGTTTTAAGTTATATTGTTGGTACATTTTCACGAATTAAATGAAGGAAAACAAACAAACAAACCTTATTCGTAGCTGACACCTTATTTCACCTTCGACGATATTTTCAATGTACGGTGTGAAAATAGGCAGCTGTTGCTGCACGTGCGTTTTGCATTACTTTGATTAAAGGTTCCATTTAATCCTGCAGTACCACCTGGGGTAACCCATAGTAACAGAATGAATTGGGGGGGGGGGGGGGGGGGGGGGTTGATTAGTACTGTTTATTATACAGCACAAGAGTCATATGACTGTAACGACTACTGCACCATCATCATTTGTTTCTTTTTTTAATACTGTTAATCCATAGGTTTGTCAGTGTGATAGGAAATTATACATACTTTTTATTCATGTGACATTTATTTACAGAGGTACTTTTTAAAAAATCCTTAAAAACATTATCAGTTATGTCATATATATATATGAATTATTGTAAGCTAGATACACTTGTTTAAATCACCCCCTCCAAAAGCAATACAGTAATAGTTTTTAATTTTAATTTATTTAAAAAAATTGAATTAACAATAATTTCCTTATTCAGTTAACTACCTTTATTCTTGGCTTTGTGTTATATCCACGACTGGTAAATAAATACTGACAGACTGGGAAGAAGACTGTGCAGTGAAGCCAAAGACACACTGTTATACTTTCATAGCACCTGTTTGACTTTTTCACAGAGCATGACAGGGCACAAGTGTTGCAGATTTTAAATATTAATGGTGCCTATGCCAGCAAAGAGGCAGTGAGGCAGGGGTTGGTCTCAGAGGAAGCCTGGGTCCTATGGGACAGGGATCCCATCTCACTGAAAAGGACAGCTGTGTTGTCAAGGCACGTGGTTCTTCAGTTCTGCAGGGCCTTCTCATGAATCTTGCTCTTCTGTTATAGGCTGTGCAAGTTAAGATCCCTTAGTTGTTAAAATATTAGGATAATATGAAGAAGCACAGATTAATTAACTCCACTATAGGCCCATGCAGTCAGTCTATTGTGTTGTTTTTTTTATAACGGAGGTTTGTTCAATGGATCTAAACTACTGTAGAGTGGCAGATTGCATTACTGCCACAGAGATCATTTTGAATTTGAGATACAAGGTTATGAAAATCAAACATCCAACAGTGCATCTAAGTCTCTTCAATGCATTTCTGTCTGTGCAAATATGTAAAATGTAGTACAAAGTGGCAAATGATCTGCACACAACTAAAAGAAAACGTTTAGTTATTTTTTTTTCTGGAATGCAAATTCCTCTAGTGGTGTTTTATAGCACACAATACTTCCTTTGTTTTTAGCTAAAGCATGTCGACGGCGTGTAAAGCCAAGAGCCTTTTAAAATAAAAGAGCCATACTGTACTATCCTCTGGTTGAGCCTTACCTTCAGTCTGGGTTTCCAGCCTGCTGCCACTGCAACAGTTTAAGCTTGCATGATTACAAAGACATCTCATCAAACAGAATACATTTGCAGGTCCTGATCAGAGAACACATAACTATGATAATTAAATATAAAGAATGACAATAACGATCAATAATGACCTATGATACATATGGCACACAAATATGAAAACACAATGAAAATCATCAAATATAGAATAGATCGAAAATCAATGACAAATAATAGTGAAAAAATGATATAATCACTATAACAAAGAAATAATAAACATGTCCAAATGGAAGAACAAATTAGTACAATAGAACACAAAAATAAAGAATACCAAATAACAAAAGAAATAATAATTGCAACAGCTATGAGTAATGACACAAAACAAAAGTAAATGAACATACGAACAGAGATCAAGTATGGTGAACAAAGAATAAATTAAACTATAAACAAACTGAAGGGATAAAATTCATCAGACATACACAAAGACGAAACTGACAACAAACAAAAAAAAGCATAGCAATAATAAATTGATGTGTAATACCAAACATATAAATTTCATAATATAAATGATAAAAAGCGAAAAAACAAAGATTGAAGAGCACAAAAACAAACCAAGACAAATCATATCATACATAGCAAATGAACCAAAAAAATAGCAAGATACTACTATGATGACTGCAAAGTACAAACATAAAATTCAAAATCAGCAATCAAAATTTAAATAATATAAGATACAATATAAAAGGGACCAAAAAATGAGGCAATAAAATAAATCCATGAAAAACAAGAAAATATCATAAAATACGCAAATGAACTACAAAAAAAATAGCATGAGAATGATACCAAAATATAATGAATACAAATGATGAAAATGAAACATGAACAAACAAAATAATTCAAAGATGAAAGCAAATGTACGGATGAAACATGCAATTGCCAATAATAAATATAAGCCCAGAAAACATCAAAGAATCGAAGTAAATAAACCTTATAAATAAAATCAAATAATAACACAATGATCATCAATGAATAATAAATAATAAAAAAATAGCACATGGGACATCACGAACAAAATGAAGAAACATTAAGACTCTATGAAAAAAAGTAAAATATACATCCAAAAATAAACAATCTATAAAAATATAGACAATAACCAACAGCTAGACAAAAAAATGCAATTCATGACATAAGATCAAAACATCAAATATGCAAAACATGTAAGCACACATGAAAGAAAACCTGCTTAAGAAAATAAAACAACAATTAATACCATGATGAGACAAAATAAAATTATGAATAATTCACTATAAATTGGAAAATAATAATTTGAAAAAAAACACATGAACAGAATCACAAAAGTAAAAAAAAAAAAAAACCACCACAAATAAAAAATGAACAAACATTGAAAAAAGGAAAATAAACATTAAAAATCAAACCAAATAGTATTACATATCAAAAAGGAATGGGTACCTGAAATATACGAATTAAAAAAAGTTAACCCAAGAAGGAGACAACAACAACAACAAAAATAAAATATATCCAAGATGCGCCCATAGGGACAGAACAATGGTTAGACCAGTAAAAGCAATAAACCAAAAAACATGATGTAACTGCCCCTTAACAGTGAATTCTGGAAATCACTGTAAAATTAACAATAGCATCAACACAAAAGTTTAAGAATGGTTTTCAGTGTCACTTTATTATTATACAGGAAAAACAGCACATAAGTATATACGCTGGATAATGTCAGAGCGTTTATAATCATTCAAATGCCCAAGGTTTGTTCTCATTCTGGACAACATTATCATATTTGGACAAATGGCGCTGATCATTATTGTATATAGTGTTCAGAAACGGGAAACCTGTATAATTACAACTTTTATCTTGACAGCCAATGATGGCCAGAAACTCAATCACTTCCTAGCAAATACCTGTAGAGTGGGCAATGAGGCTTCTGCTGCCTTCTATTGAGAGCCCAGGGATTTGCACTTGACCTGTACAATGGGTTCTGCTCTGTTACATGACTGGTTGAAAGCATTAATCATGTACACAATGAAAACAAATGCAAATCTATACAACTGTGCACAAAAGGCAATACAGGGTGAAGAAGCCCCATGTGGAGGATATGTAAAATATACCAAGCTATGATGCAGAAATAGTTCAATGCGAAAACAAACTGTCTGGTAGCACAATGTTCTGAAGCCTGTAACACAGTCAGTCATTACATTCAGAAAACATGATGCACACACACTCACAGTTAGGGGATATTGTAAGACATTGTAAATTGTAAATTGTCTTATGTGTGTGTGTGTATATATATATATATTATATATATATATATATATATATATATATATATATATACACACACACACACACACACACACACACACACACACAAGAAGCATGGCATTTTCAGATGTGATTCACACTAAATAGATTCACTGGGCAATATATACAGATAATGCATAGTTTTCTCCAAAATACTTACATCCTTAACCGCGTTTTCAAATACCCACGGAATCCCTGCCAACAACCCCATGCAGATGTTCCTTCAATCCTGCTAACCTACCTGGTGCAACCCATAGTGAGCCAGTTACATAACAGAGCCCCACGTTTTTCTAATAATGCGATTTGTATTTTATTGAAAGTTCAACAAACTTCTGCTGACCTGGCTGGACCACCTTAACCCCTTTCCGTTATTTCAATTCCCGTTATGTTTTTCTGTTTAGTTATAGCATTCAGAACTATTCAAACAATCCTATGTGTAGTGCGGAATGTAGAAATACTAGACCAAACTGAAATTCAATGACAAAAAAGGCTTCTAGTCGAAACGTTATTGAATTTAATATCAATATGTCTAATCCCTTCAGTTATAAACACATTATTCTGTTAATTAAGGATTTAAAATAGAATACTCTATACAATGCAGACTTAAACCCATCTCCCAGCACTATTACTTCAATAAATACGTACATATTGCATCACACAAATACCGTCATCAAACCTTTCTGAACAATGTTCTTATTTTCCTATCATAATCATAACTTCATAAAAAAAAATACATTTGGCTCGTTTAAGAATTTGGACACATCCTGTATTACAAATTTCTGTTTTTACAAAAATATTTTAGCTATACATATATTTTTTAACTCTATACGCGTAATAAAATGAATACAAACTAAACATGTTTCGTTATTAAAAAAAAAAAAAAAAAAAGCAGTCACACGAGGGGTTAACAGTTACAAATATTTTGGGTTTTTCTCCTTCCCATATCTTCTGAGGTATTGAATTGCAGAGATCACACTAACATTTGCCAGCAAAGCTGAAAAAAAAAATGTTTTGAATAAAAAAAAAATAAAAAAAAATGCTTTTCTATATTTCCAATCACACTTTTTTGAAACTTTGGGGGCTATCTCACCCATCATTTAAATTGATGAAAACCTAATCAATCTCTAATTGTACATGCATATCTCTTGCAGTAAAGAAATCCACTAAAAATATATGCAGAGTACAATATTGGTAAGAAGATGGGTACTGCATATCTTTAAAGATTTGATGAAACATGGGGGAAACTAAAGCACCAGAGATTCACTGTAGAACATTACAGTAATAATAATAATAATAATAATAATAATAATAATAATAATAATAATAATAATAATAATAATCTTACATACCAGTTTTCCACAAGTCTGGAGAATGTGGATTAGCAGATTTAATTACCCAGGATGCAAAGGCTATGCAAACTAAACCCATGTCAGACTGATCAAGAGTCATAAGGACATTTCCTTTTCCTGAAAACAAACAAAATAAACAAGAAAGTACTGGTAATTCAAATTGAAAAAGTAGCAGTAATTATATAGACAAGTTCATTGTTTTAGGCTCCAAGGTAACTTTTATTGTTAGTTTCCCATAACGCTGTGCTTAGTGTGTCTCTAGTATTCTGCAACTAGCCACCCAGGGCAGGATTAGGGCCTCAGGGTCTGAACAGATCAGCTGTAACAAATCCTGTGAAAAAGTAACAGTTTAAGTTGACCACAAAAAAAAAAAAAAAAAAAAAAAAAAGCTTCAATTATTATCATTTTTATAGGGCAAGTCTAAACTTTTGGTGGTAATTTTAAATAGTTATTGTTCTGACCACTGGCTGTTTTTTTAAGTTATTGGAACAAAAATAGGCATTAAAGCACATGCCTGTCAAAGAACAGAGCTGGCAATTCTAAACTGTTCCTTTCAGGTTCCAA
Organism: Polyodon spathula; assembly: GCF_017654505.1. Taxonomy (NCBI): domain Eukaryota; kingdom Metazoa; phylum Chordata; class Actinopteri; order Acipenseriformes; family Polyodontidae; genus Polyodon; species Polyodon spathula. The sequence goes on along the minus strand of NC_054549.1, from coordinate 5,802,054 downwards.
TATGAAACAAGTACAAGGGCGGCTCTGGTTCAGTATGCTATGTGCTCTTAGCCAGAAAGCACATGCCTGCCAAGAACACCAACAGCTAGTCATTCCTGGAAACCTGTTTGGTGTGCGTGTGAATGTGTTTCAGTAACAGGGATATAATAGCCTGCATATATACTCTACTGTATATTCAAAAAATGTGCATGCTGTGATTTATACTTTGGGCATGTTTAAGCATTATGGAACAAATCTATAGTATTCCTATAAGATACTACAGGATTCATATAGTGCCCTATAGTATAGTACTGTACTATATTATTATGTAACTTTATAGTATTATATAGTGTTTCTATAGGATTCTATAGTAGTTTATAATACTATTATAGAATAATTTTGGTCTTCTAAAATGCTACTATAAATACCAATTACATTATATACTATTGCTAAGTCTGTAGTAATTTTATAGTAACTTATTCCATGGTTGAATGTTTATAGTTATGAATGAATTTCTATAGGTTATGGAGATTTAGGGGTATGCGAGCACCACTAAACTTAAATATAAACCGCTGACTAAGCACAAAATGTAGTTTGCTAAATGTATTTAAATCAATAAGTTCTCCAAAATATATAAAAAAAAAGAATTGTAAATATATGATGCAAATATATATATAAGGGAATCATTTTAGCGCATCTACATTAAAGACAATGATAGGCGCCTCGCCAAACTGTACTAACTGAGTCGAGACCTTCAATGGAAACTGAATCAAAACTAACAGAAAACATACAAATGCTTACTTGGTGCTGCTGCTGCCGCTCTAGCCTCAGTTGACCTTGTTTGTTCTTCAATATATCTCAGTACCTCGTATTCAGGGAATTGTATTTGCAGTGCAGACAGATCCTGGTTTTCATTCTTCCCAGCCCTGGATGGATGCAACTTGTTTTTGGGCTGTTCCTCTGTTTTGTCCCTCTGCACCATGCACATGATGCCTGCAAGGGCTTTTTTAATCCCTGTAGTGAAATGTCTTCTCCGCAGCGATGTGGTGAACATCCCAAATAAATCTCCCTCTCTTTCTTTGTTATTGAAGAAGTAATCATACGCCTCTGGGACAGGCACGAAAGTGGATTCATGATCACTCTGGTCAACGTGTGTCACTACATGTATAGGGCCAGAGTCTTCCTCGCCTTCCTCATGAAGATTCTCTCCGTCTTCTTCAGGGAAAAAGTAATCGTACATCTCGGGGACTGTCAGAGCCTTGTCGAACGATCTTGAGCGTGGGAAAATAGGTGCAGGCATATTCCCCTCACTCTGTGCCTCAGCTCCTGCCTCAAACTCAGAGAAAAAGTAATCGTACATCTCGGGGACTGTCAGAGCCTTGTCGAACGATCTTGAGTGTGGGAAAATAGGTGCAGGCATATTCCCCTCACTCTGTGCCTCACCTCCTGCCTCAAACTCAGAGAAAAAGTAATCATACATCTCAGGTACGGAGAGATTACACAGGTCACGATCCTTAACTGACATGGTTGAGGGTTCTGTATTAGAAACAGGGCATGCATCATTTCCATGTTGACTGCCGCCAAAAAGATACCCGAAGATTTCAGATATTGAAATCTTAAAGCTCTCTTTGTCAGGTAAGTCTGAGGCAGAACAAATAAGTGGAGGAACTACAATTGGGTTACTGCTGTCTTCAAGTCTTGGACGATTCACAGCGGAGAGACAAGCATTTTCAGCTTCTTCTTTGCAGGACTGCAAGAGAAGACGTTCGTTGACACTGAATTCATGTTGTTTACTTGCTTGGATTTCTAATGCTCTTAATGACTTCTCGCTTATATCTTTGCAAATCCCACCAAAACATTTTTCATCCACAAATTCTGAAGGAGCTGTAGTCAGGTGGGGGATTCCAGCTCCTGCACACTGTGCTGCCTCTTTCAAACCGGTTTCTGATACTCTCCTCCACAGCTGAGCCTCATTGTTCTCACTGGAACTGGAGGTTATGGGAATATCTTGCGGTTCTACAAACTGCATGAAGTCTAGAATGCGATCTGCTTTAGTTTCCTGCATGGGTAAAAACTCTTCCGAATCTGAAGTAACATAGATATCATTCCCATAAGATGTGTCACGCTTGTCGTCTTCCAGATGTGTGGAATACTCACAATCTGCCGTGTCTGAAACGTCTGCCGTTGTGTTTTCATGCACAGGGACCTCCCTTGCTTGCTTACTATTGTTCAGCTGCTTGATATATAAAATATCATTTATTGTCAGCTTTTCCATCACGTCCCAGAACGGTGAGATTGCATGAACTTGGGGTGGCTTCTCTACATTTGAATGCTCAGTTGAATTTCTGCGCACTGCTCTGTCTTGAATGACAGCACATGGCTTTGAACCTGGATTACTGGCAGTATCATCTACTTCACTCTTGCCAGCATTATGCTCCTGAACATAGGAATCGCTGGAATCCGCAGAATGTAAAGTATCTTTGAAAGATATGTGATTCTGCTGGACTTCCTGCAGGTGCAAAGAGGCCCCTTCTGCTGCCTTGCTGAACCCGGTTGCATTAGCTGGTTGTGGGTGCGTTGGATCACTGGGTGCTGGGGCTTTTGAAATATCTGGATTTGTAATCTGCATGGGGCGCTCCCCCTTAAAAACTGTTCCATCGATTACATGGTCTTTCCTGTTACTTTCTTGCACAGGCACAAAGTCACTCCTAACTGAAGCCCTGAATGTAATGTATGAGCTATCGCCTGAGAGTTCATCAAAGGCAACTTCATGGGTCATATCACTTATATTCACGCCGGCTGTAACTGCACAATCCATTGAATTTTGCTGACATGTGTTGTGCTGTGCAGAGCTATTTGAAATGAGAGCCCCAAACGTGACAGATGAGCTGTCATTCAGAACAGAACTGTGTGAGCTTTCTTCTGGTTGTTTATCTAGAGCTGTGGGATTACTGGACACTGCTTCACGTATGATATCAATCACATAGGCGGTGTTTACTAAGGTATTTTGTTCTGCAGTGACATCTGGCAAAACCTTTCTGGGTGCACTGTCTTCATCTCTGGCCTGGCTTTTGTCTAAAGCAGACTGAATGCTCTCTGTCGGAACCATTTCTGTAGGGCAACCTTCTCTCTGCAGCCCTTCACTCCAGTCTTCACACTGGGGGTTATTGTTAACAGGTGTGGTTAATCCAGACTCTTCTGTCCAAGTCTGTGACTCTTGAGCAGTGTCATCTCCAGCTCCAGCTGCTATGCCGGTAGGTTCATCTTTTGGGAGGTCTGTTTGTGGATTTGCAGAAGTCGGCATATTGTCACTACAGGTTAGCTTCATTCCTGCATGCCAACATTCTTCTTTTTCTTCTTTCATTTCATTTCTGTTTCCACACTGGTCACCATTAGTGATCCCTTTTGATCCAGACTGCTCTGTCCAGCTCTGTAAATCTTGACGGTTTTCACCTGTAACGTCCCCAGAAGCCTTGGCTATCAGCTGATGATTTGTCAGGGCTCCATGTGTATCCATGTTCTCTGCGATGTCATTACGAGCTAGTTCCATCCCGACATGCCAACATTCTTTTTTTGGTTCCAGAGTTTCATTAGAGTTCTCACACAGGGTGCTTCTATCAGGTCCCTTTGATACAGAAAGTTCTGTTTCAGCTGCATCCTCTAATGCATTGCCTATAGATTCTTCTACTGGAGGATTTGTTTGCGCATTTGAAGAAGTTTTAACATTCTCAGTGGAGTCACTGTGAATTATTTCCATTCCTATAGGCCAGCATGCTTCTTCTTGTTTGTGCACTTCAGAATCAGTACTGTTTGCACCTTGTTCATTGCTGGCTGGCACTGCTGATCCAGACAGATTTGTCCAGTTTTGAATGGCTTCTCCTGTTGAAACATCCCCACATACATGATCTTTTAGCTGACGTATAGTGCAGTCTTCTTCTGTATTCTCTGATATCTGAATGGAGGGGTTATGGATTGGTTGCACTTCTACAGACCAACAGTTTTCTTCCTGTAGAAATTCATTACTGTTTCCACTCTGGTCTTTACTAGCTGTCCTTTTGGATCCGGATGCCAGCTCTGTCCAGTTCAGCAAACCAGCCTCATCTCCTGCTGAAGCATTCTCTTGTGTATTGGCCAAACACTCAAAGTTCTCAGTTGAGCCTTCATAAGTTAGCTTCAAACTCATTGGCCAACATTCCTCTCTGTTAGATGTCCCTGTTGATCCAGACTGCCCTAATTGTGATGTCTCTACACATTCTCTATGGGAATCATCACCCTGCTTAGTATATTCCTCCTCACAGGCTGTGTGACATGGTTTATCATCGTAATTACTAGTCTGGGATGAGCTTGGCTGGTTCCTATAACCATGTACCAGAAAAGATTGGTCCTGCATTGCAGACTTCTCTTGACCTGCAAATTCCTTAAACTTTTCCAGGAACCTGTTGACAGTCTCCAGGTCCATTTCCTCGTCGCTGCCCGACAGGACATCTTCCCCTGCATAGCTTCCATATTGGGAGGTGTAGAAGGGCTGGTCGTGCTCACTGGGAGAGCCTGAGAAGTCTGGAGGGTCGATTATGGAGAAGTCAGGCAGTGTGGTTTCCACTGAGCAGGTGTGAAGCCTGACTGGCCTTGTTCTGCTGAGGGGCGTGGCCAGCTCAGAATCATCAGCATCACTCAAACACGACTCTTCTAACCCGGCCAGGGAAGGCTGTGATAAACTGCATTCCTCGGATTCTGTTAGAAAGGCGTCCCAGTCTTTGTCAGATATGTGAACGCTGTAGTCAAAGTCATCCATTCTGTGGGAAAGCAGTTAGCCAGTTCCGCACCTACAAAATTCAATAAAATATCATATCTAATGCGCGCACCTGTGTAAAATACCTTTTAGTCCACTTGTCACTGTACCAACAAAAAATAATTTGTATAAGAGGTTCTTGTCTGCAAAACCGACTTCTCTACAAAATCATGTTGTTATTGCTGTCATTTTGATAAAAACATGTGAAGTTGAACCTGTGTTCCATCTTTCAGTCTGAAACTCCTTTGTGTAATTCCAGTTACTCTGCACTGTTTTTACAATAGAACACTTAGGGACACATTGTAATTTGTAATTATTTCTTGTGTTTTCCTATTAAAAAAAAATAATGGGAGTGAAATCGTCATTTTGTATTTTTTGTATTTATTATTATTATTATTATTATTATTATTATTATTATTATTATTATGCATACAGTACCATATTTCTGATGTACCACAATGTTCCTAAATATAGCTTAGTTATGCTTCACTACAGTTTGCATATGTTACGATATGGTACACTGCCATCAACTCTATAAGGGTGCATTTAAAGACCTAACATCACCAGGCATGCCCTGATTGAAATCAGAACACAATAACTTCCAGAAATGCACACAGTGAACACACAATCTGAAACACTAAATACATAGCAATGCTGTAAATAAGGATCAGTGAAATTACTCTGGACAGTAGGCTTGCTTTTATCACAACGTTGTGATAAAGAACATGACAGTCAAATAGAAAGTACTGATGAAAAATGTAAGCTGTGAAAGCCTGTAGGATTTTAGGTGAAAAAAAAAAGTATAAAAGGCAATATTTCATTCTCTTGTGCATTTGCTTAAAACTGGTATATATTTGAAAACAGCTTTTAGTGTCTCTTACCTACCTGTTTCATGCACCCAGAGTGTACAGAAATCCATGCAGTGTGCTACAGCAACGTCACAGCAATGCATGATGTGCCCTCCAAACAGTTTGCCCTTTACTGTGATGGCTACCCAGTCCCACTGACTTGTTATAAATAGACCAAAACTCAAGTCACATGGAGTGACCACTCAGGCTAATACTGTGCCAATGGAGATATACCATTTCAGTGCCTTAAATAGAGTATAACACTGGGATCATACAGAGAGAGGTCTATTATAATGATCTAAACAGAGAAGGGTCTAAATACCACCACTCTAGACTTAATAAAGGCACTCTTTTATTAGTGATGGTAACGAGAAGGTCAACTCATCACCCCTGAGGGAAGGTGCCAATGGGAAGATGTGACAGAGCATAGGTTGTGTACATGGGTGCACGTGTGCGTGTGGGTGAACGTTTGGTGGCTGGCAGCCATCTTGGTTGCAGACTGTCCCTTCACTAAGATGTCCGCCAGCTATCAAACCTTCACCCCCACACACACACACTCACTACTCACTATGCTCTGTCACAGAAGAATAAAGAGTTTAATGGTGGCAGTATTCTGAGTCGCCATAGTTTATATCATTAAAAAAAAAAAAAAAAAACAAGAGTCTCAAATTTATAGTGTTAATAACATGAACGGTATGATGGTGGAAGGGTCTTTAAAATTCATGCAGATCATGCAGGTCAATAGCTTATGACAGGAAATTAGTTACAGTGAGTATAATTTTCCTTTGAAAAAATACCTTTTACATCAAATATCGGATTCTGTTTGTCGTCTACAGGCTGGGAAGTGATTGAGGAAACACAGGTGCCTAAAAAGGACACGAAATTGCACTCCCCAACTGGGTACTCAGGTGAAACATGCTCTTCCTCAAGACCAAAGCATTGGTCGTGTTACACAAAACTGTCAAACAGGTTTTCCTGACTCTGCGAAGCACTGATTGTGATTAATTCCGTACCTGACAGTTATTATGCAAGGCGTGCGGAGGATTGCACTGACAGCGTGTGAACGTGGATTACTGGCAGTGCTCATGTGTCTAGGCTTGCAGAGAATTTAAGAGGTTCTGCAGCTGGTGTAGCAATGAACAAATCTTAAAGTTGATCACTTTAAATACATTGCTTCTCATCGTTTTCCCTATTCCTTGATACGGTACATGTGTACCAGAGATGGTACTATAGGAAGACTCCTATTGCATAGCAGATTCACCCATTCCAGGTTTTAATAGGAGCTTGGTTAGCCACAGTAACAAGCTTGTGTGTGTCTTTTTCAGCTCACAGTAAAACCAGGAATGGATCAAAGCGCATGCAATGGGAGTCTTATTTCCATCCCTGTGTAGATTTGTTTATAGATCATCTGCCGTGTTTTTAAGAGCTGAGTGGTCCTGGTTTAGGAATACTGTACCTCTTGTGTTTGTTCTCGGAATGTGCTGCTGCAGGTTCTAATGAATCCAATCAGAGGAGTGTGAATTGCAAATGGCCAAAACTCATGAAAGCAGGGAGGTAAAACAGAGATGCCGAAACATGTCACGGCATTTTCTGTATATTTTTCTGAAAAGGTTTTGAAACGTCTCACAGTTTTGCAATCTGGAAAATACCCCTATTGCGGTTTAGGTATGTATGTCACAAAAGTACAAAAATGTTCATTTAAGGTGCAGGTGTGGTGGCCAGACTTAAAGCCGTTAGCAAACTCAAACTGAAAGGATTGCATATTACACATATTATCCTCAGCAAAAGTCAATTAGGCAACTTTAAAATCCTTGTTTTTAAAGCTTTCAAGCACAAATTACCCCCCAAGTGAAAGATTGCATTCTCCTATGAGGTCATTATGCAACAAAAGTAAGACACTGTCTCCTGGCCTCACCTGAGGCTACCATGCATTTGCGTCTTCCATATGTCCCCATGCAAGCCTAGAACAGTTTTTATCAACCCCCATATGAGGTCGCCATGCATGAAAGGGTTAATAGGGGTGTGGTACAGTACTCAAATGCACCAGCCCTCTTAGAAATACTCCTTACTTGAATAAAATACTGAAATGCATGGTTTAACAGCCCTCGATTCAATTAATCCGTACAGCAATCGGCACAATGCTTGTTTTTTTTCAAGCACTGTACCATGGATTTAAAATTCATATTGAGGGCTGCTATACACAGTATTTAAGATTGATTTGATGACAAACCCCTCCACTATGATTGCTTGTCATGTTTTTTGTGTATATCTACATTGCTGGAAATACATAGGCTTGTCCACCTGACTATTTTAAGAGTTTTTCACTTTGACCTCAATGCAGAACCTTGAGGTCACTGACACCAGGCTCAGCTGACCCCTCCGCGTTCCCTGCGTCACGTCCTGACAGCCCCAGCGCTCTGGCTGGGAGCTACACTTGCAACACCACTTGCTCATGATTAGGGACTGGAGGGGAAACAATTGTTTGCGATGAAGTGAGCTGCCGTTGCCCTTTGGAAAGGAAAATGGTGTGATTCACTGCTAATCAGCACTAACATGTACAGACCCAGGGCCTCCTGTAAAAAAGAAATGATTTGGTAGAGCTTGAAAATGTGAAAGCAATCACGCAAACAGCAGCGGCTGCTTCTTAAAAGGGTTTCAAAACCAGTGGTTCACAGAGAGGCCATGCTGTTTCCTACAGTCACCGTCATTACTTTTCAAAAGTAAGACACATACATGTCTTTTAGGATATATAAAAAAGATCAGCTTAATACAATGTATGTGTGCCAGTCATTACAGAAAATTGATTTAAAAGGTGTTTTTTCCCTCTATTTTCTCCTTATAGAAATAATAAGATTATTTACCAACAACAATATATATATATATATATATATATATATATATATATATATATATATATATATATATATATATATATATATACTATATATATATAGAATGGTTAGAACAGAACTTAAATCAACTATTTCTGGCTCACTTCTACCCTCTGCTATGCAATAGTTTAAATTACTATCCAGATTTATTTCATTACTGGCATAGTTGAATGGTGACACTCCACAAACCTTGCAAAGCAACACATTAAGAGGATAAAATAATACTATGTGGGATTGCTATTTTATAATCTTTATCAGTTCCAATCTGAGTTAGATGTGAAAGCTAACCTTACCTGGATGTTTTTGTAAAGAGTTGCAAAGCACTTTAAAGGATTGCGGATCACAGGACTAGCAGCAGACACAGGAATCAGCTTGGGTTAAATGCAGATGAAAATGCACACCGCAGTATAAATCATACCTCCAAATGGGAAAAGCATCCCATTGCTCAACATGAGGTCCTGAACGCATCCCATTGCACAACGTGAGGTCCTGGACGCATCCCATTGCACAACGTGAGGTCCTGGACGCATCCCATTGCACAACGTGAGGTGCTGAACGCATCCCATTGCACAACGTGAGGTGCTGAACGCATCCCATTGCACAACGTGAGGTGCTGAACGCATCCCATTGCACAACGTGAGGTGCTGAACGCATCCCATTGCACAACATGAGGTCCTGGACGCATCCCATTGCACAACATGAATCCAGGTGCTTTAGAGCAGGGGTGCCCAATCCTGGTCCTGGAGGGCCATGTCCTCCTGGCTTTTGTTCCAACTGTCCCCTAAATCACTTAATTGGACCAATCAAGCACTTATTAGAAGCTTAATTGGCCCAATTAAGCAATTTAGAGTATAGTTGGAACAAAAACCAAGAGGGACACTGGCCCTCCAGGACTAGAATTCGGCACCCCTGCTTTAGAGGCTTCAGAAGACTAGATATCATTTTTGAATGTTGAACCCAACCTTTTTTCCCCACCACAAAACTACGGCAGCCTGGATACCAAAATACAAACTCACAGACGCCTCTTGCCCAGTCCGTGGTTATAAGTTATAGGTTAAGAGTTAAAGCTATGCTATCTGGAATTGTTGTTAAATAATGATAATAAGGTTTTGGGACATGATTTAAGGTTGACCTGCATTCATAGCTTTCGTTTTAAAGAGTTTCTAAAGAGTTTTAAGCGCAAATAAAGTACCCCTTCTTTTTCACTGGTCTTACTGCATGTCATTTCAATGCTGTGAATAACGTTTGTTTTGCAGCTTTTCTCCAGGCTTGTGAACTGTGCAAAATAAGATTTAGAAAAGTGCACATGTTTGTCATGGTTGGAAATGCTGTATTAGGAATTTAAACAGAAATAAAAAGATATTTACTTAAATATAAGCCGTTTTGAAAGGAGAGAGATGTATAACCATTCTGTTTGTAGTTGTCCAGAAGACATGGCTAGGTATTACAACAGCATTCTATGATACTAATTTCATCCATAGATATTCAGGAAAAGATTTACAGGAATTCTGTTCTGAGGTGCTAATGCAGAGTTTCAGATCAAATCCTGAGTCAATAGTGTGACTAAATGTGTGCAAAAACCATTTGCTTCGTCCTTGTTAAAACAGCTTCTCTTAACACCACTAAAAGCATCAGGATTAACCAGTCTGTGCACCTGGGAGCTGCAGTATGAAGCTGTACACCTCCCCCTTAAAGACACACGGTTTACACCAATGGGCTGTAATCCCGCTGGGTTGATTTTAAGGATTAAGATCAGAATGTAACGGCATTTAACAGAAACTAATTCAACAGCAATTTCCTAATTGTTTTGCTTTGTCGGTTTTGATTAAACAAATCCTTGCAAATAATGGCAATTAGAAGGGGGTGGATAGACATCTTATTTCACAGAGAGATTTGCATATTTTTGGCACCTCCTGGCACAGTCACAGCGCTGGTCGTTTCGCAGAAAACAGGTGGTGAGACCCACAATGTCTTCATTGTGCTACGCACGCGCAGGAGGACAACAGGGAGGGAGGGATTAGCAATCCCACTGGAGCCTCAGCCATTTCACACAGTGATAGATGAACTGCTGCCAAACCCCTGAATCTATCTGGGTATTTAAAAGCTATCACGCTGCTTTGCTAATGAAAGCACGGAAACAGTGCAGCCTTTTCAGGCCTATTAGCCAGCTGAAAATGAAATGCAAACATTGACAGCATTCTGACAACATGTTTTTTTATTTTGTTTTGAAGACCGCGCATGACATCATTATGCAGTAGTGTGCACATGTATTAGAACACCTCAAGGTTTGCCTTTTCGATGCTGTGTATACCTACCTCTGTGAAAACTTCAGGGTGTGATAATTTCAATTTTCTGCCAGTAATCAGTGATATAGAAACAATTTCATGTGTGAAAATGTTAGATCACTTTGTGCTTTAATTAGGCATCTTAAACAACTTCTAACAGGTCTCATGCATGTCACCATTTGTTTTCAATTCCAGTGGTTTGATTTCATATGCACAACCAACCAAAACAGCAGAAGCAATGGGGTGTTCTAAGAAATTTGTGATAGATGGATGTAGATAGTGCTGCACACTATTTTTGCATGATCTTATACAATATTGTTTTTCCAATTGTTACTAGTTTTTATTAACTGGATAAAATAAACTGTATCTCGTTTGGACAAGCCAAAGACTTTGCTTGAATCACTTTTTAAAGAAGGGTGGAGTGCAGCTTATTAATTCTCTACTTGTCACCAGTTGTTCCAGGAGCCTGGGAATCAGCACATCGGAAGAGGAAACATGTGTTTTTATCAAGCAAATCCACCTCAAGCACAGGCAAGTCTAGGCATGCAAAGAAGCAAAGCTGATCAGTTCAGATTTATGGTGATGCCTCTCCCTGACAAGCTTTGCCAGTGTTCATGCCTGCACGTGCACAGAGATAACAGAGAAAGGTATGCTGGAGGATTCCTCTCACCCTCAGCTTATGTGGTGGGACTTGTATAACATTGCAGTGTTGGTTACCACTTTGGCTCCATAACAAAAAGATATTTCAGAAGATTTACAGCTGACTTCCTTTTACTTACATATATATTACCTGCATCACTCAGCCCTTCAGAATGATATAGAGCTCTAGAAAATATAGGTCCAGTAGCAACAAGGGACTGATATTGCACTCTAGGAAAGGTAACTCCGCTATACAGTTATGGTCAAAAGCTTTGCTTCACCTAGAATTGTAGGATTGAGACATAATAAAAAAATAAAAATAAACGTTTTGATCTTTCATTTAACATCATGTAAATTAACTGTAACTACTAAATTATATTCCAAGTCTGCTGGAAGCCATAATAGTAATACAGCATTTCATTTATAAATGTCACATATATGGAAAGTATATGGAAAACTACAAAGCGGGATGTAATTCAATATGTTAACGTAACATTCTTCAGCAGGTTTAATCCGACTTTATGATGAAAAATGAGTTCATTCTATAGGGTGATGCAAAACATTTGGTTATTGCAGTACACAACCAACATTATCAGTCCGGGGATGGAAATAAGACTCCTATTGCATAGCAGTTTCGCCCATTCCAGGTTTTACTACTAGCCACAGTGTATAGGTAACAAGCGTAGTTGTGTCTTATTAAAAACTCATAGTAAAGCTAGGAATGGATCAAAGTGCTATGCAATGGGAGTCTTTCTGTATAGCTTACTAGTGTCGGACAAGTAAAGAGTATAGAAACAAACAATGCACAGCACATTCAACATGTGAGTTTGTATAGCAACAGTGTAGATGAAGAGCTGGTCGATATCAAAGACTCTTATTTCAAAGCAGTCTGCTCCATTCAAAGTTACAGCAAGCCTTATTAATCACACCTTAGCCAACACAAGCAAACCAGAGGTCCCATAAGCTCAAGAGTGATCTAATTAAGCTCATTACTGACCAGATGCAATTGTGATTATCTTGAGAACTGATGGCAATCATGACAAATACATACTTGTGTGCTTATGGGTATACAGTGGATTTTATTATTATTATTATTATTATTAGTGTTGACATTGTGTGCATGAACACATTTAAAACCCTTCTAAACAAATAATCTTGTATAATACAGAATTGAAAAAATACACTTTGCAGAGTTCAGTTGAAGCAGTACTGGCTCTAAATAAAATACATTAGTAAGTACTTTTTCTTTTTTTCTTCTTCAATGCACTATACTGTCTAGGGTAACGCAGTTGTGCGCACAAAGAAGATTTGCTGCTATAAGCTCTTAAGTGAAGTTAAGGCTGTCTCGCTAAAGAATGAAAACTTCTCTCCATCTGTCAGGGATTTGCAGAAGATCAAGTGCTAATCAAGGGCAGCCAGGGAGGAGTGTCTTGCCTGTCATTAGAGCTTCATCTGCTTTAGATCTGACCCCATTAGAAGAACAGCACATCAGGATCTTCTCAGGTAGCTCCTGACACTTAAGCCAGCCATTTAACAGCAGGAATGAGCAAATTGGACAAAAGACACAGAATCTGAGGCTTTCCTTAATTGCAGTGGTGTTTCAGTGACTGGGGAATACACCTTGAGACATGAAGCTTGACCAGGTGAACTGCACATCCAGGGCTAAAGCTGAGGTCTCTATTCTGTACCACACTCGTCCTGAAATTACATATGCTTTAAAAGTGAACAATTTAATAATATACACAGCATGAAAACTGCAACTGACTAGCCTGTTGGCACCTGTAAAATGAAAGTTATTTTTTAAGCTACATATGGCACAAAACTCTCTATACAATGGTAAAAGCAGGGGACAGTAAATTGCATTAAAGCATGAAACTTAATTAATTACAGTTAGTTTGAGTGGTAAAGCGTGATTAGAGTTCAATAAAGTGTGCTCCTTTGAAATGATTAAATGCAACCTGGATTAAGTGATAGATGTGGTGTTGTTCAGTTGATTCTAAACAGAACATTTGAAGAAGCTTTGAATTAAGTTGCTTGCATGCTAATAGCAAAGTTTTAGCCAAGGCATGTGAGTGAAACTAGAAGGTTGGGTTTACAATGCAAGCAAGTCACATGACTGAAACTATGCATTGTCAAGACATAATGAAACACTATGCAGTCCTCTTAGCTCATGTCTGCCTGGAGGGGGAATTCGATAATAAATCACTGTGCTGCTCTCCTCGAGGCTCAAGTTATCCGTTATTTCTTTAAAGAACAGATTACTGTACATTATTTTGCAGCCTCCCCTCGAGGACTAGGACTGGGATAAATAGGATTCAAGTTTGGTGTGAGAGGAAGAAACTGAATAAAAGAAATCCTGTCAAGAATGACGCCTTCTTCTCTCAAACAATCAAATATGTTTACAGGCAAGCTTCATGATGAGGTCATTTTGTGTCTGGGTTTTTTGAGAAGCGACTTGCACACGACAGGGCAATAAATACATAAACAGACCTATTTGTATTGCTTTGTTTAATTCAAATCCATAACTTCAAAGTGCTCAATCAAAATACACGGTTGAACTTATAAGTAGACAAAGCAGACAAACAGTTGGGCTGTTGGCTTTTCTTAGTGTACTGTGTACACATCAGGTAACAATGATAAAGGCACTACATGAAATGCTTGCCAATTTCAGATTAGACAATCTTTAGCTTGTCCTTTGTAAGAAGGTAAAAATGTATTTAGATCTCCAAAATAAAATGTGACAAACACACGTTAGACAAAAGCACCCCAAATATAATGGAGTTAGCAAGCAGAGAACACGCCTGAGGCAATAAAGGGTTAAGCTTGTGTGCTACTGTTCACCTGCTGATGAGTTACCTTGACTGTAGGTACAGACAGTTATTAGCAGAGAAAACCTGTTTGGGGTTGTATAGTCAGCCACACTAGACCCACCTAACTCGGTATGAAGCCATAACCTACAAAATACATTGAAACAAGTTTGCATTTGTTACACCTTTTCATGACTGGCTTATCTTGTAATTGAATGATCTGGAATCATTTTTAACTCAAGGAAATGAAACACTTTTTAAAATGCAAGTTAGTTGCTTTGAGCAGAAACAGTATTACTGGTAGTTTGTTATAAGTATCACGTGTCCAGTATAAAGGACTACATCTGCCTATAAATACCTGTTTACTATCTATTATATTTCGTTTTTCTCCAAGATAATATGTACAAAGGACAACACACAAAAACAGAGAATAAAAAAAGAAACATCTTGTACAGATCACAGTGCACAAACATATCGATAACTCTTTAATCGATGAGGATAAAGATTTCACATATAAGATGAAGTAATATCAAAAAAATACAGACAATGATTTGATCATCTAGAGTCGTTAACAAAAGGTTCGTTGTTGATTTCGCCTCCCAATTCCTGCCACTGCAAACCGGCATCTGCGTGATTTACCAATACTGCTAAATTAGGGTTTTGTTTTAATTGTTTCCACAAGATGGCGCACAAGACCATAACATTTGCACTGCAGCCGATTCCAAGATTATAGCAATCCAGTTCCCAGAAGGCTCCTGTTGCTCCTGCTCAAATATTTAGTTTCAGAGGAAAGCATACAATTCAGAAGTTTATTGCAACTCTTGATCCATCCAGCAATAAATGGTCATTTCGATTAGCTTTAGGTTAGGGCTGAGTGAGGGAATAGTTAATAAAAAAATAAAAATAAAAATAAAAAAATGCCTTGGGATGAACCTTATAACAACGTTTAACACAAAGCTCTACCTCCACTGTTGTTGTGTTCAATCAATCTCAGGTTTTCATTGGCTTGATATCAGATTCCCCCAGCCCCCCCCCCCCCCCCCCCCCCCCCCCCCCTCGATGATAAGATTAACTACATTCTTGGACCACCCTTCTCAGAAAGTAACATTAATATCTAGATTAGATAGCACAGTGATTTTTTGTATTTCTTTTTGTGGTGAGAAATGACGGATGTGATTAGACTGATCCCGCTGCAGTGAATTCTTATCCGAGAGCATTGTTTCTGTGACTCTTAGAAGCCATTACGCCATTACAAAGAAAAACAAACAGGACCCTCAACAAGATACCAGGGCTGCAGAGTGAATGACCTTGAAGCACAAATAGCAAACCTGAAGAGCAATTCCATGGGTCAAATAAAGTCATTTTACACAATGGCTGTGCAATGGCACAGTATATGCAGTTTTAACGTGTGATAACTGTTGATGATCTGAAGTATGTGACCGTGATAATCTTGCACAACACATATAATAATACCACAAGAAACTTTTTTGACAAATAATTTGTTAAAACATTTGTTAATGTTTGTCAATGTATGTCAAGGAATTTTAGCAGTTTCTCCTAGTATAACCGTATACACTAGCATTGTAGTTATAGATGAAAAGCCCAGTAGAGACTCCTGCCCCCCCCCCCTTGGAAACTAACAAAAATATAACAACCCCAAACCTATTCTTCACAGTACCAGTCACCATTGCAAATAAAGCAACAGTGCCCATCACTCCTGCTTTCCGTTCTCCACAACACACAGTTCTTCTTCCTGTTCATTTGTAAATGTTTCACTTCCCTCCCCCTGATCCCTTGGTACCACTCAGTGGTAGCAGAGAGTCTGCGGTGAGCTCTGACTAATTGTCCAGGCATCCAGTCACTGTGGTATTAATGTCAATTCCACCCGGGGGCGGTTACACTTAGACCTCTGGTTTATCACATAGCAAGGGAGTGTGTTATTTTTACACCAGGCAGGAGTGCTCCCAAAACTGTTCTCAGTTAACCAGCTATCTGCAGAATCAGGTTGCAAGCACAACAGATACCAAGATCTGCTACACTAAATAAACTATATTTCAGAAGGCTCTTACGCTATGTTCTAAGAGCTGGGTGGCTCGGTGCATTTTTGGCATGACGATCGCTGTTTTAATTTCAGCTCACTTCATGACTTCTACTCATGCACTATATGCTCAATGAGTTCTGGGTGTCTTATTCCACTTTGTTGTGGAACAGTGCTGGAATAACAAAACCACCTTATAATTAAAATGAATAAAATGCATGCAAGTACCTGGCATCTCAACACCTCACAGCACAATGCATACTGTACAATGCCATTTGCGCAAGTTACTCCCACCCCCTTCTTACCGCAATTGGATAAAGTAATGGAGAATGCAGCGCTCTTACGCCTTACAGAATAAATAAAGCCTTGTGTACCCTCAGCTCCAGAGAAGGCGCGCTGAGAGCAGTTGAGCCATCTCTGGGGTGTGTTTTCCCAGCTACTGCCTTGTGGGACTCAGCAGACATCCCAGTATGGCGCAGCTTGGGACAGTACAAGAATTTGGTGCCAGAACACAATAAAGCAATAAGCCCCTTACCAGACCTTCCTGACATCTGACCTGACACTGCAGATTGCTCTCAGAGAGCCCTGCTTATTATCTGGAGCCACCAACCTAACCTCTCTGACCCTTGAGAAAAGTAACTGAAGACAAACTCGTCCCATGTGTTTATGCCCACAGCTCATCATGGCCCGACTGACAAGTTAAGGATCGCTCTCTAGAAATCTGCTCCTAGGGTCTGCAATCAATGCTGTCGCAGAGGTAGTAACACATGCTTCGAAAGCTGCATGTACACTGGGTTTGATGCACAGTGGAGGCAATTCTTAAACGTGTAGCACAGGAGCACTTTTAGAACTTATGGTCTAAGACAGTGCTCTCACATTTGCACGATGTCCCAGAGGCAACAACAGTTTAGTGAGGAAGAGAAAGCCTGCAGATTGATGTCCGGATCCTGATTTATCACACCGGAGTGATAGCAGTTCAGACAGCATTTCCAGCTTGCTCGGTGTTTGATTATCACAACCACAGTGTAACAGCATTATCACCTACATTTGTTTTCATCGACAAGAAGCAAAGCAAAGGAAATTGTCCTAGCAGCAGAAACATCAAGTTAAAAATTCACCCGGATCTGACCCTCATGCCCCCCGAAAGGATCAAAGTTCAGATTTTAAAAGTTTTTTTTTTTTTTTTTTTTTTCAGATTTTTACAGATTTTAAACGCTAAGACAATGGTGTTATCCCTTTACAAAACAATGATACAAATCCATGTTGTAAAATGTGGCACTCTGGCTCCGAGGGTGAGAGATACTTGAAAAGCCTTTCTGTACCTGCAACTTGAAAATGCTGATCTATTCAATTACAGTTTAAAGCACTAGTTTCTTGTTTTTCCTCCCAAGTTTCCCACGTCTCCATCAAAGGGGTCTTTGCTTTTTGCCATAGTGATTTATACGCCAATCACCAGGGAAACTGAGCTGCAGACCTTCATGATTCAACACCCTGTGAAAGCAGCACATGGTTTCTCAAGAACCAGCAGATGTGAATCGCACTCTTGTTTTTCTTGGCCCCAGACCACTTCAGTTCTATTAAAGAGTAACCGCTATTGACAGCGGTGGCGCTCGCTTCTGATGACACATGGCAGGAGTAGCCAGAGCCTTGCTGTGACCAATGCCTGCCGCTGCCATCCGCTCATTATCAACACCGAGCTGTGCATCAGGCAGTCAAAGACCAGCAGAGGCCCCAGCTCATTACTGAAAAACTTACCTGCGTTTCACGCAAGACTGACAGCGTCCGACATGCACAGACGCTGACACAGAACGTGCAAACATTACCAGACTACACTGAGCAAATGAAACAGTACTGGGAGAAAAAAACACTAATATGCCACTAATGTGCACTGCAGACTTATTCTGATTTACTGGCGCTAGTAGTTTTTTTAATACAGACCATCTGTAGACGTGCTTGAAAATACCTGATGTATTCCTGTGCATCAAACACTGCTTCAAACTCCCTCTACCCTCGTCAGTCTGATATTTCCATCAAGCATTTGCTAAAACAACAATTAAATACAGTGGTTTGGAGAACAATTCTTGGATCTAGCTGGCTGTATGAAGTGCTGAAGATTTCTTTTTTTTCCGGTTGTTCTAGCATTACGATCTTTCTAAAAGCGTACACCCAGAAACATTTCTGCTCTTCTCAGAATGAACATTTGCAAGGAGCCTGAGAAGCTTCAGGAATTATTAATTAAGAACCAAGGTCCCCTGGGCCCCTACAGCATCCTTGTATTCCCGACTAGACCCTGCCTGGGGTCTCCAAGGTTTTAAAGGATTTTAGGTTGTTTGTTTTAGGTTAAACATGCAGTGAGTTATTCTCACATTGTTTTCTGATGGTGGAAATGGTGGTTAATTAATGATTCTGTAACAACAGCAGAAGCAGGAGTTTACCTCGTGTGGAGTAATGACCTTCCTTAATTTCCTCAGGTCGCCAGGGTTATCTGTAAAATACAACAATGGTAAACATCAAATTGAGGTGTGCAGTCAAGCAATGGCATTCTCATATCTGCAATGTACAGCTATAGCCAAAGGTTTTGCATCACCTAGAATTATAGGACTGAGACATAATTTAAAAAATAAAAAAATATATACGAGCATAATTTAAATCTTTTATTTAACGTCCTGTAATCAAAGAAACTACAAAATTATATTGCAAAAATCTAGTAGAAACCATAATAGTAGTACAGTATTTCATGGTAGATTTCAAAATGTCTCATTTTTAAAATTTTTGTCTGTTTTTCGTTAAGTATCTGAAAAACTACAAAGCGGGATGTAATTCAATATGTTAATGTAACATTATTCACAGGTTTCATTCGACTTTATGAAGCAAAATGAGTTCATTCTGCAGGTTGATGCAAAACCTTTGGCCAGAGCTGTATGACCTCTAGCAGGAACGGACACCACAAATCCCTAAAAATGATTCGTTATATTGACTTTCAACTCCAAACTTATGGTCTCTGCAGTGAAGGAGGGAAGCTGAAACTCAAGGCCTTTGAACTGTGCTCCGATTCATTTCCAAGCTCTGTATTGACATATCCACCCAGGCATTAAAGCAGTCAGGTGTTTCTGCTCTGTATATGAAACATCACACACCTCTTGAGGTGATTAACTCTGCCCCTTTCGATGAATGTCTGATTAGATCTGTGTGAACTGAATGTTACTACTGGTGATGTGAAAAAAAGACTTGCCTGCACTGGCTCGATGTTACTGTTCGGGATACAAAACACAACTCTGTGAAAAACAGGACCAAAAAAAAACACCCCTCACTCACACCCCTCACACAGCACTCACTCACCCCTCTCACCCCTCACTCACACACTTCACTCACCCCTCACACACACCCCTCACTCACTCCTCACTCATACCCCTCACTCACACTCCACACACACACCCCTCTGCTCATTTGTTGCTTTTGAACAGCATGTATGCGCAAGATGGGATCCTTTAAATGACGGGCAGGGCATCAGTACAGCAAATAAACCATCAATACCTTGGCTGCTGGAAATCACTCCTGCCACACTTTGTGCTTAACATAATAAAGAAAAAGCCCCCACATCTCCCTGCAAAGGCATGATGACACCTCCGTTAGGTTTCACAGTCTTTTCAATACGATGAATTGAAAACAAGCTGTGCGGCACACCAACAGGGCACCTCTCCATTGAAAGCCACAGTGATCAGTCGTATTCCAAACCCTCCTCTTAACAGAAAGAAATCCAATACAGACAAAGTGCAGAGCGTGGAAAATCTCAGGACAGCGCTGCCAGGTCGGGATTATCCCTACTGAGCATTACCTAACCACTTGTGAGCTGGGAGACTGAATGTCATTTTAACTTATTTGGCTCACAATCGTCACAATAAAAATGTTTGCTATAACAGTTAAGGCGTAGCGATTTGCAAATGTTTTGCACTGCAATGATCACAATGAAATGTCCACATTTCCAGCATACGTCTAAATGCTGAGATGTAGATAACAGATGTTGGATTCATATCCAGACAAGAAACTGCAAATACGATAACCTAACTGCCAGGATACCAGAGCAATCAAAGACTCTTTTATGTCTGCTTGTGTGTTTTTTTTTAACGTTTAGAGGAAGTATTGCAATTGCTTGCTGATTACAGTGGGGGGGGAAATAGCCCATGTGCAGTTCTACTTTGGGGTCACACATTAAAACGATTAGGTAATCATTGCACAATAGTCAGGGAAGGCAATAAATCACTGTCTCTTTGCCCCAACGCAGCATCCATCAACTTAACCAACGAAACCCGCCCAGTATCTGTGGAAACTCTGCTTCCTTACATCTGCTGTTTGCTACATATTTCACTGCCTGCCTGCGCTCAGGATGGACGAACCCCATCCACCTTCCCAGCAGAATTCCACTGCCGGCCACGCTAGAGTCAAACCAGGAGCACCTGCTGTCAGGACCATGTCTGGCAGTGGTGTATGAAGGAATATGAGCCGCTTGTTTGCCACTGAGCTGATTGCTGTTACTGATGCTGGGATCCCCCCCCGGGATCTCTCTCTGTTCTCCGCTGTTTTACATACACAGCAAGGACAGTGCCGTTTCGCTGGGTGTGCTGCCCCTGCTGGAGATTTGGACAACAGCCGCTGTTTCGCTTGCTGGTTCCACAGCTGCTTTATAAAAGCGCAGCACATAGTAAAAGCAGGTGAGAAAGTGTTCAGTATGGGGAATGCCTGTGACTCCATTACTTCTGCAATATTTAGCATTTTGTAGGACCCTGAAGGATCAATTGAATTTAAGTGCGTTGAAGCTTTTTAAGTTTGTATGTTGTTTGCTACACTTTTGACATTAAATTAAAAACTTTTGCTAAGCAGGGTATGTGTTTTCATGTTATAGAATTCTTTGCATAAATAATGCACTTTTTAAAAATCTTCAGTTGTGATGCTCTAGAATAGCAATCTGCTGCTCATTAAGATACAATACAATCTGAATTTCTTTGCAGAACACGAAATCGTAATAAATGTGTCTCCACAACAATCAAGCAAAACATGCCAGCTTGTAAGATAATTTGCTTATAATAAAAAAAAAAGAATACTGTAATTCTATAGAATTTGTCTTGTATTTACAGCAACATGCAGTGTGTAGTATGTGTCTGTCTGGGATTTAAGGGAATAAGCACTTCAATCAAGACAATCCCAGTTTAAAATGTACTGGTTTCATGTGAAGCAGCCAGTGTAACCTGCTTTGGTATCGACATTACAGGACTCTCTTGATTTACAAGCATGGCCAGATAAAAACCTGCACAACCAGCCCTGGCCAGATGAAAACCTGAGCTGGGCAATGATGCAGCAGTACGTTGCTATGGTGCCTAACTTCCATAAGCATTCAGTAAATTAACTGTATCCAACTGTTCTAAGGAATGCTTTAATTAATGTTTTTGTTAAAGACTGTTTTAAAATACTGACCAATTGAAACCCTTTTTTCGAAATGGATTATATGTTTATTCTCAGTTTTTTTCAAACACGGTCGTTTAACCCGAGAGAATGTTTAAAAACACTTTAAAAACAGTCCTTAAAGTACTGTAAATAGGACCTTACATGCCGAATACAGTACAATGTGCAGTGCTCGCTTTATCCTGAAAATCTTGGCTGGTGAAAGACACAGGAGTATTACGATACTCAACACCTTATGAATTGTCTGAACACAGCTCAGCTGATACAGTGTTCCCATTGCCTTGTTTGTTACCTGTGGATTAATTTAATCCGTCAGTTCTTATACTTGTCTGGTGGGACTGAAAGAATTAAAAGTTTGCTATGATCTCGATCACAAGTAGGATTCCTCTGTCCAGCTGGCAACCAGCAGTAACCAATCAAAGGTTCTGCTGCTGTTGGTCTTCAGCATAATGTTCCAATCAGGGGTCTGTGAAGAGAATACAATGGCAGATGTCAAGGGGCACAGACAAGTTTCCATAAGGAGAGAACTGGAAAAGATTAGGGGCGCGAGCAGTTAGTAAAATAAGTACCAGTCAAGAAACCCACAGCTCAAACCAACTCTTCTTAATTGCTTGATACAGTTTCAGTTCAATTCTAAACATTTTAAGTGGCAAAACACATCAAAAGTTTTGAAACGATATATACGATTGACGCGGAACCACCATTGACGTAAAAGACACAGACACTGCACTGTAAATCAAATCAGACGCTGAGTCAGTAAAGGAGAAGTGAGCCCTCTAGCTCAACCAGTTTAACACCCATTTTTAATTAAAAGGCTAAATGCCCTTCTGAAAAACACTGGAAGAAGTATGGGCTTTTCTCAGTTGGCGTTAAACTAAATGTCTTTCAGTGTTCCCCCCTGCTAATATCAGCTGTTCTAGAGTCTCGCTGGCTGCTCTTTGACCTGCGTATGAATGAGCTGTTATTGGTGGATACTGTGACCCAATCAGGAGAGCATCACAGCAGTAAATGTTTTTTATCATACTACACTACAGAGAGACGATGCATGCTGGGAGTATATGCACCCCCACTACAGCTTGGGAGAAATTCCAGCAGGCTTGAATGATGAGAACCTCTAAATAACAATGATTTTTTTTTTATTGAAATCCCACTGAGCACAATATAGAAGGAGTGAAGCCAGGATGGGGGCAGTAGCTGCATGTTATGATGAGAACAGGTTATGAAAACCCATTGACTGACCACAGCGTACTCTCAAAAAAGGGAGACAGTAATCTGTTGGGACCCTGTTGGTTCCAGTTTATTAAATGTGCGCTGCCACTTTACTAGCTCACCTTCCCCTCCAGCACAAGTGCAATAAGTGATGCCCTGATGCACATTGTAATCCAATAGGCATAACAGCTGTTTCTGAAATTCTTAAGACTGCTGAAAACCATGCTTCCCACTACTTGATGTATATCGAGGGGCAGTGAGGGCTAAATATCTCTCTCCCGTGTCTTAAGAAACTTTTGGGAGTGTTTTCACAGACATCACTTTCACATAAGATATCTGTTTAAGATTGTTGTTTGTATTCTTCTGCTACACACAGTTCAAAGTTTAGGATATAATTAGCAGTTTTATGAACTGGAACGCAAACACACCCAAAAATATCTGATGTTTTCAGAGATCTATGGAGTTCTTCCAAAGGCACAGTACAAAACGAACCACTTTTGCAGCCAAAAAGAAGTTTGAAAGAAAGGTTAATGGGCCCTCTGAGTCCACCAGGGGGCAGGAGATATGTCATGACAGGCGCTGTGCTCATATACTCTAATTTAAACATTTGAGAGCAGGGTTTAAATTAGGATATCCTATCACGGATCCATCTATCGGGCGAAACAACAGAGTTACTGTAGTAGCTTCGGTAGGATCTAACTCATGGATTCTACCCCCTAAGATTTAGTCACCCGCTAGACTGCAGCAGAGCTCAACGGATCAGATCAGTGTTGTAAATGGATTTATGTTTGAATCCCAGCAGTGACCACCAATACAAAGACATGTATATCAGCCACCTGATATACAGTACATACTGGTACAGTGCAACTCCTTAATCCAAGATACTCTGGGGGAAAAAACAGTAAACAATGATTATAACAGACAATACACAATGGATTGTGTATTGCTCTGTTTAATCCATGGGTTGGCCCTGAAATAATAGTCCTGATATTTAAACACCCACACATAACACTCACGATTACAATATGGGTCTCCAGTTTAGTGTTAACCATAACAAAGGACAGATCATCTTGTTACATCCCCTTATACTGTATACCGTTAATCATGACCCCTTGGTTAACGATTGCAATCAACGGCTGTCACATTGTTTCCCTTCCCGGTCGATGATTTAGTGTACAGTAGCTCCACCCCCTTTCTAGATGGCCGACTTCCATCTAACCCTGGGAATGAATTGTCAGGCCACCAAGTCCGGGACACTCTGTTCCTTTTACACAGCGCCCTCACAGGTCGGGAGGGAGATTTACCACCAATAATCATTCTGTCACAGTTGGTTTATTTGTGTTTCATATTGCTAAAACTGTAACAGTGGAAAGTGTAGAGTGAATGCCCTTGAGGATGCTTGCCTGTAAATGTTCACTTTATCATCCTTCTTTCCAAGTTCCAATACAATGCAGCTTTAGGCTGTAAACTGATAAATGCTACAGTGCACTTCCATTTGTATTTTGTGACACTAAACCATTATTCATATTTAAAAATATTACAGCGCCCCTCTCAGGCTGTTTTAAGACAGCAGGCACAATATTACTGTGCTTTTTTAATTATTTTTTTTTTTGATTCCTGGTTTGATGCAGTTCTCCTTTCAAAGGAGCTTCTGAGTAGAGAGCTCTTTGAAATCTAAAGAAAACATGCCGCACGCACACTGAGGCGTGTGATTTGTGTGTTTTTTTAAACTTTTTTAAAGTGTCTAAGATTTCAGCTTTTAGTGCGCTGGGTCATGGGAAAAAGTTTCAGGTATCCAAGTGTGACTATACAACCTAATCCTGAGCTTCCATGCCTGTTTACACAGCAGCACTGCAAGAGCAGGTAATGTGAGTCTCTTAGTGGCAGTGCAGGGTACAATAAAGACCTTCCAAAGGATCATCTGAGCTGCAGAAAACAAATAATCTTTAAAATGCTTCAAATTCAGCATCTGATAACTCTTGTTTGATGTTGAAAAAATTCTAATCACAACAAATTTAAAGATGTAGGGCTAGATTCTCAAAGCTCTTTACTCCCCAGTTGCCACCTCATGTAATCCTAAAACGAATAACACTGTAAGATTGCTAACAAGCCCTTAAATAAAATGTTGTTTATTTCTGGTTTGGTAACTTTATTTAGCAATATTGTTCCTTGAGGTCGGAGACGTTGAGACATGCTAGTCTGTCCTTTTTAACCCTTACTTGGACCAGAAGGGCAGCCCCTGGTGGTTAGGGCAGGGCAGGGAAGCTTCATAACTGATCTCTTTGTTTTGATTCTGGGTTTCGCATTATCATGTGCTTACATTTCCTGATGCTTCCTGGTTCAATTGATTGGGAGTTTCCTGCCAAAAAGAGAGAGCAAGAGGAATCTCCGGACACAAAAAGAAGACAAAATAAAAACACTTCAGGAAAACGAATGAAATGAATGGCTCGGCCCACCGTTTCAGTTTTTCCAGAAGACTGGATGAATCAATTTCAGACCACAATGAAACCTGTAAAATGTAATGCTTTTTGATTTAGTGAGACCCTTTGAAAGCCTCAATCACTAACATAGCCGGTGGCAAAACCAAATTGAAACTTTTCCATCAAGGAGCAGATTTAAACCACAGGAAGAGGGATGCTTTTCCTTTTTAGCCATCACAAAGAACCTGACCCATCTGAAAACTCAGGTGCTGGATTAATGATGCGGGTTTAACAATGGGAGCTCATTCAACATTCTGCTATCCAGGTTCTACAGATTAAGCGAGCCAGTGGGGGCCCTTTCATGCAGCTGGCTTAAGTAATGTGTCTTCTTACTCAGCTCTCATTGGACACACAGCATGCTGGAAGACCATTACCCACAATGCAGCTCTCAGGAGTGTTAGCTCAGCACTTCTCCCCCCCCCCCCTTTTTTTGGAGTTGGGGAGGTTCCAGTAGGACAGGAAGCCTTGGTCCTATTTAATACAACTGTGGTTGACAGCCTGAGGTGATTCCCAGCTGAAAAAAAATATCAGATTTAAAGATCCTTCCAGTGGAGGGTAAGGTATGTTTGCCACTGGGGATGTTAATTTACTTTTTGTATATATATATATATATATATATATATATTAATATATATATATATATATATATAAGATATATATATAATATATACAAAGTTTCACACCTCAAAGCCATTCTCTGCATGAGCCTGTGACTTACAGCTCCTTCTTCTAATGACAAAAAATAAATCAGACCAATCAAAATAATTGAAGGGTACTTTAGAATGAAACTGGAAATGGTTTCAGTGGTTTTGATTTGTGGTGATGCTTTGCAGAATACACATTGTTTTTAGTAGGTAGTGTTTGACAAACACAGATTTTACCAGGAGAACTACAGTATAACTTTGGCATAGAAGGTGTCTGCATGACTATGGGTTCAGCCTGTCCTCTTGTAATATTACTTGACATTTTAGGACCCTACAATAGTCTGTGACATCATCCCTGCTAGTAACAGGACTTTTATGAAGTGATTTTATTAACTTGAACGTGTATTAGTACTCAACAAAAATTCAAACTAAATATATGTAAACTAGCAAATATATATATATATATATATATATATATATATATATATATATATATATATATATATATATTATATCTACTGTAATAAGGCAGAGCTGTAATAACAGGTAGATTTCAACACTGGCTGATCAATAGCCAGGATGTGAGAAGCATCTATGATAAATGTTTCACTGAATATGAATTGTTTAAAAGAATGGTGTGTTTTAAAGGTGTGGCCATGGATTAAAGCCAGCTTTGATCTTGAAATAATTCAAGATAATTGGGTGTATTCATGCTTGTTTTCAACCTATATAAACCGATCTTGTGAGTCCAGTCCTGTTATTTATTTCAATGCTTTAAAAACATTTTAATAACTACCGTGCAACAGGGATAATATAAATACAACCATAACAGAACAAAACCTCTTTTATTGGACATTTGATGGTTTTCTGTGCCCTTGTAATCTGTGTAGGAAAACACTGTGCATGAATTGGATCCTTTTACTTGCGCTCCTACACACAAACTGTATTTTAAACTGTCACAGATAGAGTCCACTTAGCAAAAATCTAGAAAATGTATTTGCATTTCTTTTAATGATAGTCACAGATAAGCAGCCCTTTGTGGCAAGGCTGACACATCTAAGCAAGAGGTATTCCTTGAATATACACTATATATATATATTGTTTTTAATTCTAAAAGTTATTTAAGAGTCATTGACTGCATCCCCAACTGTGCCACCAAGATTTTCCCAAACACATTCCTCGGGTTACAAATCCAAATACATCCCTTAGGAGCTAATCGAATGTAATCTGGCTTTTCAAAAACGCTACTCAGCATGGAGCGCTGGCATTTCTGACTTTCTGTGCCGTTTATTAGTATCCTCTCCGCTGTGAAGCAGTCGGTTCCAGAAGAGCATCGCAATGGGTCTGCTCAGGCAGACCCATTTAAACAGGCTGGATGGTGTCAGGCTTTTCAGAAACCCTGCCTTCCTACAGCTTGAGCCAAGGGACTTTGGTCACTCCACTGGCCCGGTAGGAGAGCTCCATTCTGGGCTTGCCATTGTTCCCCTCTGCCCTTGACTCATCTCCTGTGGTCCTGTCTGTACTCTTACTAAAGCAACCACGCAGGGGTCTTGGGTCAATATTGTTTTTGAGAACAGATGGAAAAATGATGAAATGTTAAATTCTATTCACTTTCCACTGTGCTGTTTGTTTCAGGATTGAATGGCCTAGTAGACTATTAGTGTAAACAGCTTTGTCTTATAGCTAAGGCTCTAGCAGGAGGTAAGGGAACAAAACACTGTCAAAGAGATTAAAGTCTGGGCTAAAAATGAATAAATTGCAGAATTCAGAAAACCTTTAAAATGAAACAAAAGTATTGGAAAAAACTATAAGAGTATTGGATAACTATAGTCATCATAGACATACAAGTATAAAAAGACAAAAAACTGTATTTATTTTGATAGCTCTTAGTCTAACCACATTGTGTCTTATTTGTGTTTTCTGGCACTACATACAAAAGTATTGCATCAAATACCTGCTTGTAAATCTGCTAAAGGAAAAATTGATATATAAACATTTTAAAACAATGGCTACTCTTTTAAGGGTTCTCATTACAGCAGATGCATTTTTACTTTGACCCTGTTTTGTGCGAATAAATACTACTGGCATGTTTCTATAGTATTTAATAATTAAGAATTACACTGTAGGATTTGCGAGTAGAATTATTATAGCGCTCCATTAAAACTCAAAAACAACACAGTTGCTTAGAGCCATTAAACACTGGCCACATTATTTCATCATTTTTTTCATAAAAGGTGTACATTTTCTACATTAAGACACCCCCGATGTGCATGAATACTTTGCTAAACCTTTCTTTTTTTTAAATTTGAAAACAAAACTAAAGTTCGGCTGCAGTAATCCATAAGCAGCTGCCCACGGTTTCAGAATGACCTCGTTTCATGTTAAAATCTAGCAGATGCTCTACAACTGTTATAGCCTTCTCAGAAGTGTGAATACAATTGAAATGCAATTTCAGTTTAACACTAGATAGCTATGGGTATTAGCGGTGAATAATGGGCAGTGTAGATAGTGTAGTGTTTAAAAGAATCCATTTTTATAACAGCATAATTGTCACCTAAGGCTTTTTCTTTCAGCCCCTTTAGGCCTCAGTTTTACTCCTTTTTTTGTATGCCGATTATTAGCATGAAGCACTAAAACGGTTTGGTTTTAGTGACTTTATCTCCCTTTCAATTCACTCTGCTTTCTCTCCTTTTCCCTTTCATCTCTCTGAGTTTCATTTTATAGTTCAGGTAGCTTTTGTTTTGGGGGCGCTGGACTGCATCCCCCACAGAGAGAGAGAGGGAAAGGGAGGAAAACACAGAGAAAGCCGTGGCAGAGGCCAGTCCATGCCTTTCTTTACTCAGTGGTGCCCTCTACTTGGCTCTTCAAACAGAGAAAAGTCATACTGGAAAGTTTAAACGTTAGCCACACAGTTAAATGTCAGCAGAGTGTTAAGCATTTCGAATTTTGCCGAAACGCTTAACCGTTGTCAAAAACATGCAAGTCTTTGTGTTTGAATAGTAGTACGTGTATGGTGGAGGTGAATTTATTTATTTTAGCCTATGCTTTCCAGAAGGTAGTCTTACACCAAAAGATCTGTGGGTTTCAACGTTTGGCATTGATGTTTTTTTCTGTGTACTGTACTTATTTTCTGTTATTTTCCTTAACAATACCATACATTAGACCAATCCAAGAAAACCCCTTTGTGTTTTTACTGGCAGCTCAATCTGAGACGGCAGGTTTTGCAATTCCCGATACCACTATAGGTGTTAAATGTCAAGCCTGGGGTTTCAATCCAATAAAATGAATGGTTTGGGGTTAAATGACCAGGCCTAATGCTTTACCCTGATCATTACTTAATGCTCTCCTCAGTTCTTTCTTAATAGATGACACTACTGAAACCTCACATTCTTGCGTGATACATTACCACCGCTCTCGTTTAATGTGAAATGACTATTGTATTTAACCTGTGGACTGCTGCTACTTTGATGTATTTAGCTGTAATCGCTAAATGTGTGCTACTGAAAGGTATTGGGAAACATGCTATCATTTCTTTTCCATTACTTGGAACCATAGAAGTGTGGCGACGCTCATGCACTCAGTCTTAACGGCAACTGGCCATTAAAAAGGTTATTAAGTTAATAGGTGAAAAAGGATTTTGGATATCATGATAACATACAAAACAATCATATTCACTTGAGTGGTAGCGCTAAAATAATCACATATATGTATCCCCACAGGTAAAACAGGTCTGTATTCCAAACTGCACAAGAAGAACTTTTGATTACACATCTGTTTTACAGTTTTATTTTAACTCTATAATTGACTCCTGAATAATACAGAAATGCCATTATGCTTTAATGGTGCGTTTTCCAACTTCCCTTGGCCGATTCTAACTCTGCAGTTGGAAGCCTTGGGTACAGAGTACAGGTTGCTGGTGATTCATGATAAATGAGTTTGCAATAACAGAGGAAATGAAGTGCTTGCTTTATTTCATGCAGCCTGGATTCTGAGCTTACTGACACCCTATAAAGTCCCAGAGACAGCTAATTATGGGCTAAATTATGACTGAAAGTGAACGAGGAGGCAAATTATAGTTCTTTGTTTAGTTTTTTTTTTGTTAAGAGGCAGTCCAATCATTTATTCTTGGAGTGTACATATAACAGGGTCAAAAATAGGTGTACAGGGGAAATACCTCCAAACCTTAAATATAGTAGCACATTCAGTACCTATGCAATGCTGTATGTTTAAGTGGGAAGGAAACAGCCTCCTTCATGTAGTCCTCAATCGTTGATTTATTAGCTTGCAGTGTTACTGGTGCTGTATTTTCAATGCCATTCTTTCTAAACACAAAAGCCTGGAAGCATGTTTAAATGCACGTTTAGTCTGCCCACCAAATGTCAGCTATATACTGTAAACCGCTTCATATCTACAGCTGAAAGTCTACATATAAAGGACGGACAATGACTCTTGCATTGTGTATTATACAGTATCCTACACTGCGTAATAAGAAGCCATTCAAAGGGAGAGAGCAAATGGACATATCTCAGCTGAAATGGATGTTAATAAAAGGTGGTTTACAGTATTCCCTTATAGGTCTCCCTTGTTATTGTTCAAGTCATTACAGCAAATATGAGAAAAATATACACTTCTGACAGCCTGCCTTTATTAGACACATGGGCCATGCTGCATTTTTGTTTCAGTTCTCTAAAAGAAAAAGAAACACACAAGGAGTATGTTGGCTGGGCAATTGATTAGTAACATTAGCAGTTATTTTCTGTTTTCACTTGAACAAAAGAAACGTCAGCCTATCCCGTTCCATATGACTCTGCTTAAGTGGTTTGGTTAAATTTTCATTGTGTTTTTTTTTTCTCATTAATTTAAGTTTTTAATCTAGTCTTTACAGTAGTCCGCTGTGCCATTCGTTATAAGAGAAAGGGACTTCAGATTCACAAGAGCCAGGTTTGTAAGAGGTCTTGCAATTCTTATTTTTTTTACACTATTAATGTACTGCTGGAATGTTTAACAGCAATGAAAAATGAATCTATTATTTCAACCACGTGCATAAATGTTACGCGATCTTTAGGTTATCAGACCACATGCAGGGGCAGAAACTGTTTCAGTAGTACTGTAGGTTCTGAGGGATTTTTGATAGACGGCGTGCTGCCTGACTTCAGAGACACAATATATGTTAGAGATGATCTTTCATCACTAAATATGCACTACTGTATTTAAAATAAAATCAAGCTGTTTTTCGGTTACGCTTTACCAGAGATGCTCTACTGTAGAATCTGGCTGTCTCTCACCTGGCAGTGTAAATTACATAACCATCCACAACAATTTTCAATTAAACGCTTAATAGTTTAAGTGCATATTCACAGCCCATTTCATGTTTCCCAGATGACAGGTGTTGAGAAGTACTAAAGCGTTTACACTTTTACCAGTAGGACAGAGTGCAGTTTAACACACTTTTACTAAAAACAGAATTTATCAAATTTGTTTGCTGGCGTGTATCATGGTAAAAACACAGTCCAAAGACCGAATAAAACATCTACGTTGTTAGGCAGTGATATGCATGATGATTCAAAACCAATGCATAGCAAAATAGATGTGATAGTTGCAAGTTTGCATACTTTTCTTGAGGTCAGCATAATAGAGAACTGAATCATATGATAACGAAGCCTGGATTGCCCTTCTCTAGTGGTGGTCTACAGTCAGAGGATGGAGTGGAGGGATTCCATGCATCTTGATTACTCTGCACTCTGAGTGTGTGTTGAGGGGGGAACATTTCTTTTGTAATGGATTTAATTGTTAGCCTCTGGAGCACTGAAAAGATTAGAAATAAGTGTAATGGTAGGGACTATTTAACTAACAGAAGCAATACAGGTGGAAAACAAAAAGCTTGTTTATTGAAAACCGTATGGAGCCAAGCAATGGACCTGGTTAACTAAGCGCTTGGAACAGCTTTTCACCACCTCTGTGTAACATTACAAAAAAAGTACATCCAATGAGTTCTAATGCATTCGTAAATCAAATTTATGTTTTACAACAAAAAAAAAAAAAAAAAAAAAAAAACAAGGCTGGGATTAAATTGATGCTACCATAGCGTTGCTAAAATACATAAACTGTGATAAAGATAATTGCAAATACATGTTATCCTAAAACTGCAAAAAAAAACCCAAAACAAAACAAAACAAAAAACACCAACAGCATCACTTATCTTTATCACAGTTAGTTTTTTTTTTTTGTGATCTGATACCTCTTTAAAGCCGCGTTAAGGATAGCTGTGCTATTATTAAAATGCAATCCCAGCTCTAGTCACATTCTCAGTTCCTTTCTCTTAATATAAAGCAAAGCACAACTGACAGCACAGGATGGAGTTCTCTTGCTGCATCAGGGGGCACATGTTCACCATTGTTCCTTGTTTCAACATGTAGGTTTTTGGACCTCCACCTGTGACTTTATTGAACACAATGGAAATCAGCTGGGTTCCTTCAGACCTAACAGCTGTATATGCAAGATTAGCTTTAGCCACAGGAGGGGCTGGCAGCCAATGTCAGGCTTCAGTCCGCATACAGTACTCGCTTTATAAAAGACGCTTGATAGAAAAGCTGAGAAATGCAATCATGTCGCTTTAAGGCTGTGCACCAAATCACCAAGTGATAACTGACAATGCTTATCATCAGTTAAACTGCTCACACCTAAAACAGACAGAATGACTTCTGCACACTTTTGGGTACTTGCTCAGCATTCTGTACCACTACACTAAACTAATCCCACACAGCGGCAAGTGAGAGATTAGGCTCTCCCAGCTTTGGTGTGAATGGGTACCTTGTTTATAACACCTGGGATCAGCTCCCAATAACACTTCTATATGAACATTTCAGAAAACGCGCTTAACCCCTGCCCAACTCCATGTGATGCAACTGACTTTGTTGGTAATTTACAACACAGCACAGGTTTTCAAATTGAAGGATACCACATCACTTCAGGGTGTTCACCTACGTATTGTCCCAACATGCACCTGTCAGTATGAATAAAGCTGTCTCCTGAGAGCCTCGGTTTGATGGCACCACTGCTTAGTGATGTTAATCTACTATATAGGGTTACCTCAATCAATGCCCTTTCACTGCTGTTCAATAGGACTCCTTGCTTTCTGTTCAGGCAGGAGGAAGTGTGGATTAGGCATTCCTCGCCCCAATCGTCAGTCTGTTCTTATGGGAGGGGTGGCTTGTGATCCCGATTAAGACTTTGCAAAGCATGCATTATAAAATCTGACCAGCTATACAGATATTACATCAGACAAACATTTTGGGGTTAAAGAAACATGTTAATGCATTTTAAGTGATTTTATTTATTTGTTCCCTCTGGTTTACTCTACCATACCTGATACATTCATTCTATGAATTCTATGAATGAAGCTATCTAAGTTTTGATTGGGTGACCGGAAGATTACATCATAAATAGTTTGATATCATATTCTGAAAAGTTTATCTAAACATTATCTTCAACACTGCATGTTAACGGAATAACCAGTAATGCTTAAAGGGGTTCAGTGATTTCAAACAGGTTTGCAGATTATTGCTGGCACTGTCATTTCGCTGTGTGTGTCATCGGATTCAAATTGAAAATGCAAACTAATCCGATTATCGTGTCGGCTGTGTTGTCTTACAGCTTTGCCTGTGCGTGTTCCTCAAACAACCTTTTTATTTTATCACTGTATACATTCTCCCTGATAATTGAGAAAAACATGGTGCCTTGACACACATATGTTGCTCTACCATATTTGCATGTCTAGTTTTGCTTCTGAGCTGTTTAGCTAATCTTAAGAGCCTAAAGCAAATCCTCTCCAAGTAAATAAACAAGCGGCGATGTGACAGTTTAAAATAATGCTTCCTGTTGCTGTCACTGGAGGTGAATCCTGGAATGTAGCTGCAGAGGTGTAATATTCCAGGTGAAACGTGCAGCAGGGTGTTACACAGTATATTGAGCATTGCATAATGTGTTTAGCGTTAGAAGTTTGCTCTTCATAACAATGTGTAGTTCATCTTATTATTAATGATTCATGTTTTTGTCCGGAATACTGGCTACTCCACTGGGATGTATGAAAAAGATACTCTATTATTTAGTCATGGCAGGAGCTAAGTTTGTTAATTGTTGCTGTTTTAGTTTCGTATCATAGGGCTACATTCTGAATAATTTAGTTTTCCTTTTCCACTACCTAAACAGGTAAGGTTCTAAATGTAATTCAGGTGAAGGCATTCACACAGCACTCCGTCGTGCTCACACCCTCTGGCTGTCTTCCTTCGTTGGGTTGGGGTTATTATCCCTGAAGGGTTTAGTGGCAGCTGGTTAGTCACTGAATCCCTATTGAGACTCAGACACATAAGACCTGTGAGAAATTCCTTCAGTTGCCAGCCCTGGTTTTAAGATGGTCTGGGCTGGTTGTGCAGGTTTTCAGCTGGTTCAGCGGGTTCATGAAAATGAAAAACAAATTCAAATGATTGCTTTGAAACCAGTATTCACTGGAATTCCTCTGCTTGAACACCAACAACACACTTTTTTTTTTTTTTTTTTTAAACAGGTGTTCATGAAAGGTACCACACTGAAATCACTGTTTACCCACTGAGAGCCAATGTGTTTTTTACAATCCTTCAATTTTCCAAATTCATGTTCATAAAATGCTCACATTTAATTTCTATGCTATTTTATAGGAAATCGCTATGAACCCATTTTTTTATACAAACATTTGAAGGGACATGTAATTTTTTGTCTGGAGTGTTTTCTTCCATTCCTTTTATGATTACATTTCATTCTTCTCTGAAAAGCTGTCTTTGCACTTGCTTCAAAGTGCAGTAATATTCTACCGACCCACAATTTGAGAATCCGAGTGAAGAAAGTGCCTTTTCTTGTGTTCAGCTTGAGTTATATATTTGCATAAAAGTTGTTCCATAATTAATCTTCCCATTCAAATCTGAAGTGATTATACTGCATCATAAAAGGTAGTTCTGTAATAAATACACATCTTTTGTAATGCTGGACAAGGTTCTCTTATCATCAAAAGTAGTTTTTTTATGCCATGTTTACATGATTTCTGTGTCAAATACTGTATTAAAGATAAGGATGGCTTGTAGGACTAATACTTTTACAAGGTGTGTACAACTTCCAAACCCTTATCAAGGATTTATTAATGGCTGATTCAGTCCAGCTTTAAATGCTTGATTATCAAGGTGGTATTTGCATTTTTAACAGCATGTGTCTGTCACATGTCCTCAAAAGCTGATTAAAGTAAATTTTATGGAGTAAAACCTTTAAGTCTATAGCAAGTCCTCACATAAAAACAGAATGAAACATTTTTAATTTAGAGGCTTGTAAATAGTTTAAAGTGATTTCCTATTATTTTTAGAATTGTACATGGTATCTAAGGAGCATACAGATGGTAATATTACAAGTTATTCCTTCCATGTCAAAAGTGTGTGCTGCAACAATGCTGAACAAACTGTAATGAAAGCAGAAGATATCTTCTGAGTGTTTAAAATGGAACACAAAGGCACTGTTCATAAAAATAACTGAACATGTCACCAAGAACAAGCCTGGGTATTTTATTGTTTGTGCTACTGCTGGTTCTTTTTAGTTATGTTTAGTCCTTAATGAAGCTGTAAAAATGTACTCCATATGGATATGTTGCATTCAATAAAACCGGGTGTGGCATCTCTACAGCTGGTGAAACGTTGTTTGTGCAATATATGTGCTGAAGCCTGACCGTATTGAATTGGCTAAATCAAACTCAACTACATTGTCACGGGAATCAATCACTTGTGAAGGATGCTCTGCAGAAATTGAGTTTTTTTGCTTAATTAAATAACTTCACGGGTGAGATCAGACACCAGCCAAACCAAGACGGATTTGGTTTAGATGAACTGATTTTTTTGCACCAGCACTGCATTTTCACAAACACCGAAAACTGCAGGTGTGTTGTGCTGGGCAGAAAGTTTAAAACAAGAGCTGCTGTTTTGAAGCAGTGGGAAGCGTTCGCGGTCAGTGTAATGCAGATGTTTTACTAACCACTGCTAATCTGTGGAATGCATACAGTATGTGGTGCTTCCATAAAGTGGAGAAAAAACAGCCCTGCGCCATCTGTACTGCAATTTCAGAATCTGCTTACATGCACCATATTATTGCAGAAATTATGACACTTTGTTTCAAATAGTAGGATCATAGTTTAGATGTTAATTGAATACTCCGCTCAGCTGGTTTTGTTTGTGTTGTAACTCAGTAATATATTATAAATATTTAGTAACACATAAGGACCACTAACAAAACTTTGCTTAAGTTTCCGTCTTGTATTTGAAAGTGTTTTTAAACGTTTGTCAACTGGTATTTTGAAAAACAGGTTTGAACAGGGTATGAATCCTGATTACAGGATTCTGTCATGTTTAAAATGTTATAATTTAGAACAAAAGAAATGATCATTAACACAATGTAGGCACAGTGACTGTGCTGTAATGATACGGTAAGGTCAGTAAGGTCAAAAAAGGGTGCAATAATCAAACTGCTTAATCGCACCTGTTTCACAATTTCCATTTCCTCCTCAACGATATGTAGTTTATATTGGCCACTGATAAATAATGATTAACATAAAGAACTACACCCCATTTACCAGGTTCAGAGGCCAGCTAGCTGCTGCTGGAATAGATCTGGTGCCGTGGACAGAGGTCTCTTTCGTACAGTATTACTCAATTCAGTCAGCTAACAGACAGAGTTCCTCACACCATCTGTTATCCTACATATTAAAAATGTGTGTGAAAAAATTAAATTCTCAGAAAAGCTCCGGATATTTATTTATTTTTGTTACAGCCCAGCATTATCCCCAGAGTGCAACTGGAGGTTAACTCTGTCTTAATGGAAGGTCACGGCATTAACAGGTATCTGTGTGAGCTGCGATTTCTATTCCTTTCACTTGTAGCCTTACTTACACATTATTGTCAAATGTAAGTAACATAATATACCCCTTAAACAGTAAATACTAAACCAAATTACTCACTTTTCTTTTGACCTATTGTCAACTTATCATTCCCACGGTCCCTTTACAAAGGTATATTTCTAAAGCAGAACTGTAGGAGGCTGGGAATCATTTCTGCGTCATATTTGAAGTGGTGTGACAGGCCAGCTGCTTTACATAATGCACACCCCAAAAAATAAACCAAAGTAAAAACTTTTAGCTGTTATTTGAGACGTTCTTGCATCTGTTTGAGTTTACAGTAAACAAACAAAAATGATTTTGTGGGCCAGAAAAATAAACAAATTGAACAACACAAACAACAAACCTCTGAATATGTTATAATTTAATGTTGCATTCAAAATAAATGTGGCGATAAGAATGCTATTAATATGTAGCTCCTCAATGGTAGACTCGTTGTTAGCAATTACTCGCTAATGAGCAATTTAGGCAGATCATTGTAGCCTCTAATGACAGAACTGGGCTTCCATCATCTCATTGTGAATTCATGTTTCAGTTTGTCTCAAGCAAACCCTATCCCTTTCATCTTCATTGCTAAGTCAGTAAATATGATGAACTCTGCTGTGATTTATAAGTGCTGAACCTAGATGTTTAAAAGGATACCAAGGAATATTCCCCCCCTTTGATATCACTGAACCTGTGCTGTTTTCTTGAAGGCTTGCATTAACAGAGACACAAGCACCAGTTTAAGCAGGGCAGAGAAGCACCCCAGACACCTGCAAGCTGAGTGCAATGCCAGCCTGTGACCTTGCTTCTGATATTGTTACAAGGAGCTTGAGAGCAGAACGATGGTTGCCATGAAAGGGTGTAAAAATGCTTTCGCCCTTGGGTGTCATGTTGAGTGGATCCATCAGGGTCCGGCCCCCTTTCTTTTTGTCGACCTCATTTCCTGTCCTCTGTACCTTACCTGGAGGTGAAGGTCAGTATTATGCGTGATTAGAACCTCTTACAAGCCCAGCAATTAGCCTAATTTCCTTTCCGCAGGGGACACTCTCGCAGGGAGGGATCGAGAAACTTCTGGAAGCAATTGTTCCTTTTCACCTCTGGCACCTCCTTGCCACGGCGCTGTTCAAATGCACAAAAGCTCAAAGCTCTGAGCACTTCCGAAGGAGCGAACAATGCCACAGAACATCAGCTGTGACCCACAGCAATCCACTGATAGATAATCAATAAAGAGCCGGACTTTTACTGTAGCTGGAGATTATGCATTACGAAATTGAGTCGAGTTACCTTTTGCACTTAAAATACACTGTGCAAGTGCATCATCATTTTATCGAATTATTAAATCGAGAGGAGACTTTACCCAGCTTGAAAATCGGCCTGTAATTTATAAAAATATACACAATTGTTTTGCTGTGTTTCCTCAACAATGTAGACCTAACTGCTAAAGTGAAAAGGACAGCAACATTCTGGATGGCTGAAGTAGCCTTTGCTGTAAAAAATGACCTGTAGAATCATGGGTGTAGCATATACACGCTTTATTTTTTAAGTATGGGGCGAATCTAGAATCCTTTTTTTTCATATATACATAGAACTAACAGCGCCACATGAGAAATGACAGCCCACGGATAAAACCTACAATGCCATTGTGCTTACACAACAAAACCTTTATAATCATCCACTTCTTTTAAGCATTTGAGTCAACAGTGCAGTGTTTGCCGAGCACACACATAATGGTGGATGTACGGCCTCTCTGACTCTCAGGGAACAGGCTCCATTTAGGGCAGTAAACGGTTAATTGGTTTGGCACTGACTTGCAATGTTGACATTACAAAGCAATGCTCAGCCATGCTCCACGCTGTTAATAGGGTCCTTTTGGAGGTAATGGTGCAGGAACGGTGTATTCAAGGACCACTGTTAGATCCGCATTGCATTTAGCACAAAACAAGGGGAAAAGTGAAGCGTATGACTGTTTTTATGTGCGTTAACATTTTTTTTGTTCCATTATGATGGCTCTTATCCCCTTTTAGGACAATGCTTTACTTCAAGACAAGTTTAGATTGGGTATTGCTGATATTAACACTTGTGGGGTTCATGGTCCAGAACCAGGTGTAAATCAATACAGAAGAGAAAGGTGGGAAGCTTGCCAATCCCTGTGACAAACATTACAACAAAGCCTTATTATTAAACAAAGACATTTTGTCAAAATCTTAACTTATATAGTATTTCTAAAACATAATATGATTTAAGTTCACGTCATGGATGAACTATTTAAATGCTTTGACAAACAATGTACTGACTGTTGTTTGTCAAAGCATTATGTGAATCTACTTTTTTACTTGGATGTATATAAAAACTTTTAAAAGCCTTAATCTTAATGGAGTTTAACTGTCAGCTTTACTGCATTTGCATCCCTGTCAGAACTGTTCTTGCATACTGTCATCAGAACCCATCGATCATTCTATCAGCGTTCTTTTCATGACAGCATTTGCATCGCAACGTCAACATTTGTTGATTTAGCTGCTTTATTTAATGTATTCCTGTAACATGTTTGTAAAAACCACTCTTGTCTCTGGATGGATTTGCGCAGACTTACAAAAAGCAGAAAATACGGTTTGATTGAACTTGTCCACTGAATTGGATCAGTGCTTAGCTTTACAAAAGAGGTGGAGAGCCTTGGTAAACCCTTAGCTGTTCTCTCCTGAGCAAACAGCAACCCTCTGTGAAAACTTGTGTTTGTTTTGGTGGTATTTTGATATTTTTTTAGGTGCCCATGTTACCTTGGTAGATGAAAGATCTTATAAACATGTGTATAATAAACACCAAACTCTGTAGGGATATATGCAACTTCCAAAGGCAAGTGTATCACCAATGCAGAATTTAAAATAACCTAAAACTGGAAACTACAGTCTTCTGCACTAGCATCTAAAGCTAAATAAATATGTACATGGCCAGCTACTTTATCCAGGTAATCAAGGCTAAGATTACGATACACAGAGCCAAGATACAAAAAGCATTTGGAAAGAGGGAAGGCTTTTGCCTACATTGTACTTTGGAGTTGATCTTGGCAGGTTATCCAATGTTTGATTGGGATTCGAAGACATTTAGATAAACCATCCAAATGGGGATGTACATTTTGCAACAATTGTAATGGCATAAAACCTGTAAGAGACTACTTACAAGATGGAACAGTTCATTTATTGTTTCCTGCGAGTTTCACACCTTCAGAATGATTCTAGTATTTTATTTCCGCACATGCTTCAAAATAATAGGAAAGTAATTATTAATGTTACACTCATAAAACTGGGACATTTCATGGCAAGCCATCTCAAAGCGCTTATTATACAGGCTGTGCCTGAAACTGTTTCAAACCAGCCATATTCCCCAGTCATGATGTGTATAAGGATGTGCAGGAGCTGATGGAGAGTGAATAGGGTTTCTACACAGCCAGTCTCCCATGTCAGCTGCAGCAGCACACCCTCTCAGTGAGCAGCATGCACTGCCCCAGGCTACACCCCTTTGCAGAGTGCAGAAAGTCTACCAGAGCTGTATACTCTTGCAAATAGGCATGTGGCATTTTCTAAACTGGCATTACTGCACAAGAGAAGGGTTAGCTGTGAATTTCTAAGAGGTTTTCACTTCCTTACTAAAGAAGTCATGCACATGTCCACTTTTCATGTGCTCAGAATAAGACCTCAGCCATAGCTTTATTTACACCATGCATACACAGATTGTGCGGGTAATGCCAATATTAATAAAGCTAAATCCACATGATTGTTCCCACATAGTCCCATTGTACGTAGTCTTTGAAATCACTCTCCTTCAGTATTATGTACACAGATCAAGTTCAAAATGAGCCAATATGGCACAAAAACACAGCCAATCAAATTCTTTAAATTCTCATTATTTGTTTGACTTATCTCAGCAGCCTTCATAGATTTAAGGGCTATCGGGCTGTTACTATCTCTCCATCTTTTTTATTTTGTATATCTGTATTATACTACATTATTGCTGTCTTATTTAAACATTTACTTTAAAATAAAGATTCTGGGATCTCAAAGGGCAACACTGTAAGTACCTCCAGTTTGCAGGAATGGGTTTGCTTGTCTATGTTTACTGCAGTAAAGGTATGTTACTAGGTGGAGAATAACCTCCTACGCTACCAATACAAGCAAGAACAAAACATCCCAACGCTCTGATTTCTAAATGGAACGTTGTGTGCGGTTAGTGGCTTTGAGTTCATACAGTCAGAAAGCTTTGAATTTAAAATACCAGGGCACAGAAATTCCCTATACTGTAGTTGCTGAACTTGCTTTGACACTGATGTTTGAAGTACAAGTTTGGAGAGGATGATCTTTCCTTGGTGCTGCCTTCTTTTGTAATATAACATTGACTAATGCCGGCAGTGACCTAAAAGGGCAATCCTTTTGTCTGTGTTTCTGTGACTGTGTGCAATACAGCTCACTGTCATTTTCATGCCAAGCGACTGTTTCAAATTACGACTCTAAAGAGTCAGACCACCCCGAGTCCACCATTCACTGCCAACAC
This sequence comes from Polyodon spathula, assembly GCF_017654505.1. Taxonomy (NCBI): domain Eukaryota; kingdom Metazoa; phylum Chordata; class Actinopteri; order Acipenseriformes; family Polyodontidae; genus Polyodon; species Polyodon spathula. The sequence continues at coordinate 5,760,501 of NC_054549.1, read as the reverse complement.
ACAGCACTTTAATAAGGCAAACTAAAAAACATGCGGTGGGGCTTTATATAACTATCTGAGAGTCTGCTTTTCAAAATGACTGGTCAAATCTCCTAATGTATCGGTTTCTAGTCGCACAGTAAACAAGTTACGGCCTTACGTGAGCTAGCTTTTCTACAAAGCTCTCCTATTGGCAGATTAACAATTCCTCTGGGGTTGTGTGGCAAAGTGCTCCGCCCCCTGTGCGTATTTTTGTGTTCTCTGTTGTATGTACGGTGTTTATGTAATTGTGTGTAATATTGTGTGTAATATTGGTTCATGGAGTGTGCGTTTTGTAGCACAGGTGATGTAAAATGTAAAATTGTGTTTAGACATGAGGATGGCACTTCACGTGCAGGTTAATTTGTATGGAAGCACAAATTAGTTCACGTGAAGATGTACCAAGATTCTAAATTGAATGATTGATTAGCAATCGAGTCTCGGTACAGCTGCATAAAGGATGCAGTGTTTCACTCACTCAGGGTTGTGTGTTCGGTGAGTGGAGAAGAGTGTAGAGAGGAGGTAAAAAGGATTAAAAACTAAAATAACAATTGCTAAAACGTGCTGGCTTATAAACCAGCACCATACTGGTTATTGTTTATCGCCTGTTTGTTTGTTTGGCCAACGCACCGTTTTGTTTTGTCAAAGTGTTTTTGTTTTCTGTTTAAACCTTTTATTTTACAATAAAACACGCAGTGTTACAATAAAGTGCCGCAGCGTCTCCCCTACAGCTAACCTGTTTAGAAGTTGTCAGTTATACATCTGGTTTTTTGGACCGTTTTTACAGAAAAACAGGGGGCGAGCTGTTTGGAATCCAAGAAAAAGATCATATGAACTTGACAGCAGACACATACATATTGCCAAATGATATGTTAACTCTGTCTGTTTAGATTTTTTTGTCTCGGTAAGGGCACTTTTAGGCTGAGAATGAAAAAGTTGCCTAGGTATTATATTAACAATTCGGTTCAATTATTTTGTGCAAAAAAAAGGTGTGCATGATTTTTCTTTTTTTTGCATAGCATAATTTACAGGAAAATTAATGGGCCAACAAAGACTTAAAACTGGTTTTGTACAAAACAACAGACAGTTTATCCCCATTCCAATATTCCAAAATATTACACTTCACTTATTTGATCTGTGCGTTTTTCATCTGCGTTTGTGTTTTCTGTTTTAGAGCAGGACATGAAGTACGCAATGTTTGGGTCAGGTTCCTATCAGTCAGCCATGGATTTCAATTTTGCCAGTGGTTAGAAGGTAATGCTATGTCAAAACAAAGAGGAAATGGCAGGCCAATTAATGGGAGGTCAGGGTGACAAACACAGTAAAGTGATTTAGAGTTTATTATTTCTGTATTCAAATCACAGGTGGGCGACAGAAATTGACACGTGGCCCAGCAGCAACAAAAAGAAAGCGTGCCTTGACAGTCTGACATACTCCGGGCGTGGGCACAGACAGTTTCTGCTGATCTATCTCAATAATCTCCAGTAATATCCATCAGAGCCAGTGCATCTTCACAATGTAATGAAAGGTAACCTTTTTGCAAAATGGCATATTTAATAACAAGACTTTTTTGTTTCTTATAACAAAGCTCATTACATTTTTCAGCAGCTACACAGTCGTCTTTCTCTCTATTGTTATTCCTTTGCATGCACACTGTTTTTAAGTCATCAACTGAACATCTCCTCCAAATAAATAGCCGTTATAACACTGTTTCCTTTGGCTTTCATTAGATGTAACAGTATTTATTCAGCTGCTGTTTCTCTTTGCTAAAAGACATACAAAGGTGGTGTTATTGTGCTAACACACTATTTGTCAGAAACATTGAATTAACACCTGTCAAAGATAATAGCGAAAGAGTAAATTAAATGGTGTTGGTCCAGATTTAATACATGCTCATTTACACTTGTCATTTGAGAATATCACTCCCTTACATTTTTTATATTATAAAATAGATATTTAAGTGAACATTTTTTTTAGAATAAACCATTACCTACAATGTGTTGTTTTAAAAAGGCTTACATTTAACTAAAACTATGTAATGATATAACACCATGCGTTTATCAATCTATAGACAGATCGCTAGATTGATAGCTACACATATGTACACAATGAAAAGCTGTAGGCTTTAATGTTTGTATGCACACACCGTCGTCAATCAAAGGGTTAAATACACCGAAACTTAAAAAGCTTAGTCAGGTTAAGCAGGTAAGTTGAAAAAAAAATGTTCCCACAGTCTGGCAAAGGGTTTCGCACAAACAAATCAGATGTGCTGATAATAGAGGCATGCCATACATGCATAAAAAAAAAAAAAAAAAAACCTTGCCTACTTGACTCCAGGAACCTGCCTGTGTTTTTTTTTTTGTATTGTTTTGTATTCATTAACTCTGGTGACTGGGCCGGGCCCCAGGTTAGAGATAATGTCTGGCAGTGAGTGAGGGGGAGGAGATTTCCCACAATGTCTGCTTGCTTTCTCACAGGTGAGGATTGGCCAGAGACACGATTACAATGATGACATGGAATTCCAGTGAACTGCAGGGCAGGTGCCTGAAACCCTAAGGATAAGCACGCAGGTGCGCTGAACAATTAAGATCATGTATGCTTTCCCAGCATCACAATTCAACCCTTTGTCCTGCTGTTTGTATTAACCATTTCTGTAAAGACAGTATTCAGCCCGTTCAAGACACAGTTCTTAAACCAGGTCTTTTGAGCCTCGCTCTCCGGCAAGGTCGTTGCCAAATAAAACTTTATCTTTCATCTAGAAGCATTTTTAAATTATTGTTTTCCTTTCTTTTATATTGAAATGAGGTTGACAATGTATCAAATCGTTTTAAACCAACACACCTATCCCTTTGCACTGCTCACTAATGAATAAAAGGTGATATTATCTTATTTAGTTTGCAAATATCACAGTACGTTGCGGTCTTGAAAAGACAGACAGATTTTTCATACAGATCCCACAAACCTGTAAGAGAGGATTACGAGAAAATAAAGGTCTGCAAACCTGTTTAAAAAAAAATTGAACCTGATCAATTCCCTTTTCTGGTCACCGTCAGCAACACCTTAGGAAACTACCCAAGCAATACATGTTAATCACAGCAATGCTTTACGTATTTAGTGATTAAAGATGACTGATTTCTTTGGCAATTGCAGGAGCGACAATTATAGAAGTGCAATACTTCAAATCTAATACAAGGGGATGTTATTTCACTTTTAGACCTGAACCATCATAGCTGCAGAGTGATGCCCTCCTCTTCCAGTGCATTCACACAAGACAGCTGAGCTACACTGAATCACTGTAACAATAGGGAAAAACGCAACTGCCAACGTAGACTAGTAGGATAATCTGTTTTAAACCCAGTATATATAGAGTGTGAGATTCAGCCCGTGTTCAGTGCTCTCTGTCTCACAGGGGACAGAGATATCGACACGGCTGTGAGCAGGGTGCCCAGATGGAATCAAGGCCTATCTTTTTTCCGGCAGCCCCTCCCAGCGCCGATGCTGTCTGCGTGCTGACTGAAGCTGTCATTATCAGCTCCACAGATCTCTGGCACTGGTTTTATTGACTCTCCGCCTGAGGGGGAACAAGCCTGCAAAGGTTGAAGAGAGCAGTGCTTTCCCACGCCTAGGACACACTGCCTCGGCTCTCCCAGCGCATTCCTCGGCTGCCTGCACTCTGTAAATGTTTGGACAGCCTTGAACAAATAGCACACCTTTAAAGGGACAAGAACTCTTTTCAACCCCCCCTCCTTCTCCTCCTACCCACCACCGCATTATATTCATGCGCAAAACTACCCTTTAACAGCTATGTGGACGCAGGATAGCATCTGCAAAGTATAATAAGAAAACAATGTTCATTCCATGCTATCATGTACAGTACATGAGGCACATATTCCTGCTTCATAGCTTTTATAAATAATCCTGTGGATTGTAAATGTTTGGAATGCCTTGGGAAATAAAACAATACTTTTTAAAATCAACAACTACCCCTCCCTGTGTAACTAAAACACTGAATTGTAAATTTTTTTCTGTTCTAGGTGCACCCTGTTGAAATCAATATTCATTCTCAACACTGTAGATATTTCAGCGTTCTCTTGCAGATGAACTGTACAGAAATTTGATCTGAAGTTACTGTGGTGAGTGGACGCATACTAGCAACAGACGGTCACGGATCACTGGCATTAGTTTCAGTCTGTAACTGTTCTCCCGCAAAGCAAATAAATACATAAATAAATATGAGCAACAAAGTTTGATCCGACAGTTTTTCAATTTCCCCCCCCGAGGATACTATGACCTCACCACCTCAAAAAAGGTACGACGAAACACAGTGGAGACTCTATCCGCGTGTTTATGCAACACACACACACACACGTTTATTTTCTTTGTTTTTCTTAGATTAATGACTTGTTTTTCAATAGTTTTGGTCTGGCGTGCAGCTGCTGTTAAGCGAAACCTTACGAACTAAAGCTTCTGTTATTAAATGCAATGGCGCTGTGCTGCTGTTGGGGTCAGGCTGGTATCAGATACTGCTGTGAGTGTTTTGCTAGTAAAATACAACTTTCTACCCTGCACGTTTCCTTTCCCTTTCTCTGAACGTGAGGACTTTAATATATCCTACTGCAAATGTACCACTGGATGGACTACATCAGTATGATGAAATTGCAATTGACTGTGGCAATTTTCGTTAACCCCTGTTTGAGTCGCAAACTAGACGTTGCAACAACACCGAAACTCAGCAGTAGCCGCAAACAGCACGCGCAGAGAGGTGACAGCAGAGTGACACGCGACAGTTTGACCGCGCGCGACAAAGAGAGTCCCGGACAAATCTGACAACTCGTGCCCAAGCGCGTGCCGCTTTTGTTGCGCTTCACCAGGAGAGACAGAGAGAGAGAGAGAGAGAGAGAGAGAGAGAGAGAGAGAGAGAGAGAGAGAGAGAGAGAGAGAGAGAGAGAGAGAGAGAGAGGGGGGGGGGGGGGGGGGGGGGGGGGGGGGGGGGGGTGTGCGCGCCTAGTGTCTGCGTGTGGAGAGGCTGACGAACAAGACATTTGGACCTTTTTGGATGGGGTTCAGTACAGTTCCCACTTGAAACAATGAAACCAGTGAAATGGTGGTAATTTTTTAAGAAAGGTTACTTGTTTCATGGACATGTGACACACTGGGGTCCTGACTCCTTTCATCTATGTGAACTAGTTGACGGTCCAGTTTGTTTATATTCTCACCCCAGCATTTTACTTTTTAGGAGTAAATCAAAATGCGTGCATGAACTTTTAAATGACCACCCTGAGATATTCCACGTTAACATTGAATAGTGAGCATTGAATATAGCACAAGTATAGTAAAGCACGGGGGATAAAACATACGGTACTAAAGCATGGTGAGACTCATGTGTTGTACTGGACTTGTTTTTGGAGAGAAGCAGTTAGAAAATGTCTTTCTTTCCTCTAAAGCTGCTGTTTAACCATTTCTCCCTTTATAATAATACAGCAACCGGCTTGTTTTGTGTCTGTCCTCAGATGAGTCGTTGCAGATTGCTTTGTTGACTGGTTTAGTGGTTTACTGGTTGCTAACTTTATTGATAAAGCATGACAGAGGAGAATAGCATACCTGGATAACTAATAATCTCACCTGATGTGAAAACAATTAGCCATAATCAATGCTTTTGCAGGGGCTTGATTTAACTGCAAAGTACAGCAGCACTGAGCGATGATTTAATGTCGTAAAAAAAAAAAAAAAAAAAAATGTACTGAAACAAAAAATATCTGCCTAGTTAACTGAGCCCTGGATCTATGCAGACAAGACTGCTTGACAAAACAGACAGAATGTGCAGGACTGGCTTTGCAGAAAACAAGTTCTGGGAGACAAACAAGTCATGCGGGTCTGTGTGTCTGGCAGCGGTTAAGAAGGGCGGTGATGCTGGGTGGGGTCAGGAAGGTTGACATGTGTGCTCCATTGACACTTGAATCGGCAGCAGCCCAGGACTGTGGAATGCGTGGGTGGCGGTACAAGTTGTGCCTTGTTGCATTTTCCCAGGCTAGGGCTAGACAGCACTCATTGAAAGTGGTCATTTTGTGGCCAGTTTTAAATCTCCGGATAGCCTCGCTCTTCTGCGAAATCCATCCACTCTTCCAGTTAAATAAAAGTGTCAAAAAAAATGCAAAATGATCTGGTAGTGTGGTGGAGCAGATTAAAGAAGGGAAGGTTACAGCAACAAGTCCAAAGTGAGGATCCCAGGCTGTTGTCTGATTGGTTTGTTAAATTGAGGAGACACCCAGCTGTATATTGTTTTTATACAAACCCAGAGTCTTTAGTTTAATCTGATGATAAACTCACACAGATTGCTTACAATCAATAGACTCGGTTCAAGCTTTAAAACCAAAACGTTAAAGAGCTTCGAATTCCAATTTAAGTGTCTTAAATGTTTCCCCTTTTCTGATGCTTGCAATTATTTCTAAGTGATTCTGAATTTTGTTGCTCCAGCATTGAGTTTCACACATTTTTTCCCCGATAACAGTGAAATTATCTTGTGTGAGGCTGTATCCTGAACATAAAGCTACAGTTAACATAGTTGCATTTGTACACAGCAGCGGTGAATTTAGCTACTCAGTGAAAGCAAGGTAGACAGTTGTTGGGAACATAAAACTTAGCATTGCAACAATGAACCACTTAGGGCAATTGCAAACATTCTAAAAGACATTCCTTTATAAGCCCTTCATATAAACGCATGTCTTATGCAAACCAATAACAATGGAGCTGTTTCCCGGTTAGTAATTGTATAAATATTACATCATTATGTTTCTCGCTTGTGGTTAGTTTGCTGCCATATGTTACCAGCATTTTACATTACTCTTATTTTATATTGCAACCAATGCAATTTCTTTAGAAACAATAATGAAAGGCGTTCATTTGGATTGCTCTATTGATAGAGAGCTATTTATTCTCTTTCGTACCTTTTCTTTTGTTATTTTGGTTAGTAATGTCTGAGGAGTAGCACTGAGCATGGCTCTTTCAATAATGGATTGTTCTCCCCAGCGTTGGGATCTTGTGCATCAAATTAGGTTTCTGGATAGACGGGTGCATTGTGTTTTGTGCCATCTATTAGACATACTCTTGTGTGGAGATGTTTTTAGACAGCTGAGGAATTCAGCGTTCCTGTCTCATAGTAAATCCCACACAACATAACGCAGAACAACTTACACTGCAGGTTTGGCATCAGCTAGTAAATGCTGCTCTGTTTTCATTGTGGAAAGGCCTTGGGGTACATATTTCTGTAATTAGGCCTTTCTGCTCAGCAGTTTTGCAGCTGTGATGCCATTTGGGTGTCGCCCCCTTGTTTCTCACGGTCCTGCTGCCAAAGCTGTCTCGCCGCTGGTCGTCAGCCAAGGCTGAGGTCGGTGTGTCAGCCCCCGGTCCTTGTGTCCACACTGAAAGACTGTGCTTTTTTACTTCCTGGCCAGTGGAAGTCAGCCGAAGTGCCTTGTCAAGGTCATCTTTCATGCCTTAGGTTACTACACTCAGGTTGACAGAAGGAGAAAAAAGCCTTTTTATATCTTTTTTTTTTTTTGCCTCTGCTTTCTCCCACACACCTTTCATGCTAGAAAAACACTCTGCTAACATGACCCTTTACCATTTGTCCCTTATTAGCGTATTTCCTTGGACTTAAGACTCTCTGTCATCGCCCACAGCAGATAAGAAAGAATTGCCTCTTTATTCCCTAACCTGAAGAATAATACATAAGCCCGCTGAGTGTGTGTGGCTGTGAATACGTGTGTGTGTGTGTGTGTGTGTGTAAATGTGTGCCTCTGTGTGTGTGTGTGTGTGTGTGTGTGTGTGTGTGTGTGTGTGTGTGTGTGTGTATGTGTGTGCACATCATTGTGTGCCTGTGTGATTGAGTGCCTGTGTGTGTGTGTGTGTGTATGTGTGTGCCTGTGTGATTGAGTGTGTGTGTGTGTGTGTGTGTGTATGTGTGTGCACATCATTGTGTGCCTGTGTGATTGAGTGCCTGTGTGTGTGTGTGTGTGTGTGTGTGTGTGCACATCATTGTGTGCCTGTGATTGAGTGCCTGTGTGTGTGTGCGCTTCCCTTAACTTTCAGTTTGGATGAGAGATTCTCCTCCACCTCTTCTCTACCTCTCTTCCTAAGGCAGCAGGTCTTTCATTTTCCCCAAATGAGAATCTGTGAAAGGCAGTCAGTCCACCCTTCTTCCTGGCAGCCTGTCTGGTCTCAGCTGCCAGGCCGGAAACCCAACTCCAGCTGCTGCTTATTAAAGAAGGAATGTCTCCTTGGAATGAAACCAAGGATCCCAAGTAACACTAATAATCAAATCACTAGCAGCCACAGCCACTTGCAACTTATTACCAATGTTCCCAGAAATCCTTACTGCTGGCTGTGATGCAGCAGCTGCATACTTACACTGCTCTTCAAGGGCTCTTGGGAGGACTTTTGTATTACTACATATATTTTGATAAATGCCTAATTATAACTGTTTTAATTATAGGATCATTCATGGCACATGTGAGAGGACACAGACTATGTAATAATGGTGTTTTCCTCTGTTGGGAGTCCTGATGAAGGTACACGTTACATCTCTTTTAAAACGGACAATGAACTAATAAATAAAGTAACTTGGTGAGCAACAACTCTGGGTGCGGAAATGTTTTCTCGTGTTGCGCTGGGCATCCCTGCTTCTGACAAACCACAGTTTAAGATGTGCTTTTGAGAAACCTCAGTGGTAGGATCTGGGAGGAGGCTAGGACTGTGCAGTTCTGTTTGTATAATTTCATTGCTTTTACAGGTGGGATGAGAGGAATGTGTTTCTTTCCTTTTCACTAATATATTTTTTATATGAATTATTATTATTATTGTGTACTGTTCTCGATTCAAAGTCATCCCATGTTTTTTTTTTTTTTAAATGAAAGGATGGCTTCTTTAAAATCCCCAAAATGGTTCACTTGTTTTTTTTTCATCCAGGGTTCTGTCTATTGGTATTGTATTTCTTTATATTTTCAAGTCGTTTAAAGTTGTAGTAATTTAAAATTCATTGGCTATAAGTTTCATTTTTACTGGCCCTCACCCTTATTTACTCCAACTTTATATTCTTTGAAACTTTGAAACAACTTTGAAGGAATGGCACTTTACAAACTCACTCTCTCTAGCGAAGGTCTCTTTCATTCTTCTAACGTCGAGGGGATCTGACAATAAGCACGGACCGGCAAGGAAAAGGATTATGTTAGCTTCCCACATTAAATGTTTCAGGAAAAAAAAAGTTCAACTACACAATGATAAGGGGGGCAGTGACAATGACAGGGAAGCTAACAAAGAGTAGAAAAACTAGAGAAAACATTAAGGTTCTTGGGCAGTGCCTTCAAGGGCAGTTTCGGCATGATCACGCAGTCACAACGCTCTCCCCTAACCTAAACCCAATTACTTGTGATACATCAGCTGCACTTTCCCCCTGACAGTCTCCCCTCTCATTACCTCTCGCTCCTTCTGAGGTGAGAGTGCCTGCACAGGCACCAATTAGAGAGATTATCCACGGCAGTGGTTATGTGATGTAAATCTCTCAAGTGGAAATGCCAAAGAGATGCCCATCAGAGCTAATGTATCAGCCAGTAATCATCACCGCTTTGGTGGACAGTGTACCTGGCTGCACATATGAAATTTGAAATTAAAAAAAAAAAGAATCTCAAAGGTGCTTCACAGTAGAATGAGGTCTTAAGCTTTCCTAAGTTAAATGAGTTCGATCTCAGCTCATAAATTAAGAGCAGCTTCTCATTTGTAAAAGATGGTGACGAATTTAACCACCTAAAGGTACACAAGAAATTAAGCCCTTGTTCAAACGGTTTCTTCTTAAAATGCATATCAAGTATCACGAGCAAACTGACAATTTGGATGACCAGATCCATCAGTAAATTTTAAAAGTGGTTTCATACAACCTTATTGCAAAAATAAGAAAATCATTTTATTTGTGGGACACATTTGTCCCTTGTGCCTTTAAAGGGTTAAATTATTAATGACCACGTGGTTAGATTTTACTTCTGTGGATTCCCTGGAATCTAATGTACTTTGTCACAGGGTATTTCTCCCTATTTAAGACAGAGGTCAAACAAAATGATTTAATAGCCTGCACGCCACTGCTTCTGTCCCGAGCGGAATGTGTGCTTCTCATATCTGCAGCACATGGCTCCCGTAACTGTCCTCCTCACACAACTGGGCTTCTGCATCTGCCTCACTAGTGTTGATAGAACACATGCTCAGGGTATGTGACAGATACATACAACTGACAAACAAAATGTTACAGCTGGTTGAACATTTGTAGACGCAGATCGCATGTCAGTGTGAGATATTCCAGGGACTGCATGAAGAGAAGCTTTTAGCAAAAAAACTATAACGATATATATATAGTATATATATATATATATATATATATATATATATATATATATATATATATATATATATATATATTTGTATATTTGTATACAGATAATTTGCAGACAATACACTGTTACTTTTGAATCCCCAATAAAAAAAATATACCCTACCCTTCAATATAGTATAGCCTGTGTACTAAGTCCCAGTACAATACTACTCTATAGTCACTGTTGCAATTACTATAGTTAGTGTTTTTATATGCCAGCAAATGTCTACCATGCTTTACTATGCTTTTCTATGTGCAGTTTTGTTATATAACAGTTCTAAAGGGTTAACTTTTAAAGGGTTACTGTTTTATAAGGTTTCTATATGCAGTAATATGTTTTGAAATGTACATTATGAATTTGTTTCCCCAATATTTTACATTCTGTAGAGTGAAAAGTTTGACATACAGCTGTGGCCAAAAGTTTTACATTGCCTAGAATTGTAGGATTGCGACAAAAAAAACCTTTATGAACATAATATAGATCTTTTATTTAACATCATGTAATCAAAGAAACAACAAAATGATATCGCAAAAAGCTACCGGAAGCCATAGTCGTGATACAGTATTTCATGTTAGATTTTGAAATGTCACGTTTTTCAATTGTTGTCGGTTTTTCGTTAAGTCTATGGGAAAACTACAAAGTGGTGTGTAATTCAATATGTTAATGTAACATTATTCAACAGGTTTCACTTGACTTTATGAAGCAAAATTAGTTATTTCTATAATATGATGCAAAACTTTTGTCCATAGCTCTAAATGAAGAAAAATAAATGCATTCTTGTCAAAGCATTAAATAACTATATTGTAAGGACAGCAGCTCAGAGTGAAACTGAAATTTAAATCATTGCCAGACAGCTATCAAACTAAAGATGCTCATTTTTGCAAAGACAGAGCGAAAGTTACATCTGTAATCCATATACGAGGGTCCAAGAACGCTGCAGAAGATAATTGCATCAACTGGGGTCAAGAACTGAATTGCAAAGTGACAGTAAGAGGGGCAGTTAATTGGTGTAGAACTGACCTTCCCAAACATGGAGCTATCTGGGCCTCCTTTAATAAACAACCACGTGTATCGCAAGTCTCAGAACCCTCAATAGAAGAGCCTTTGGAAGCATTTAGAAGCAGACAAGTGGAGAAAATCTGCAAACTCTTTGAAAAATCCCTGGTGAATTTGGGGCTGTAGGCCACTCACAGGCCTTGTGTTGGCCTTTCACTTTGTGCAAAATTGCTACTAATCTCTGACCCTTCAATAAGCTGCATTCAGACTTCATCAAACGCTAAAGAAATTGCACAGTCTGCTGGCTGCTGGAGGGGAGCACGCAAAGCCATGGGAACACTTTGTTAATTGTCCCTTGAAAGAATATTAAGCTGCATTAATTTTTATGAGCCCTTTCTTCCCTGCTTTATTCTGCCAGGGTACGGCCCTCTTGGCAAACAGGCCGCTAAACGTGACAGCCCTTTGTTGTGGTGTGCATAAAAACAACTTCAGAGCAGAAACTTTGTTCAGAGTAAATAAGGAACGTTTTTAACATTGTTTGCCAACCTACTATGCGACTGGTATTTGTTGTAATGTATTCAGTTCTCTGCTCCTTTTTCAACTTGGGTTCTGAATTACTATTCAAATGCACATTATACAGCAGTTAATATACAATGAGCTCAAGTAGATGAATGCCATTGCTGCCATCATAATGCATAATGTTCTCCACGCTGTGCAGTTGAGTGTGTCAGCTAGATGAGGCCGACGTATGCCAGGAAAGTATCGCACCGCCCGTTGCTCTTTGTAGCACATTGCAAAATTAAAATGGTTGTGCTTTCTCCTCTGTTACCCATTAGGTTATGGTTCCCTACATTATTATTATTATTATTATTATTATTATTATTATTATTATTATTATTATTATTGTATAATGTATAATAAAGTATATTATTGTTTGGTATATTGCAAAAGAGATACTGTGTTTTTGGTGATTGCAGTGGTCAGTTTGCATCCTAGTCATTGCCATACCAGTGCTGCTGCTTGTGGGTTTCATGGTGAAATACTGCATCAAAATTCATTGCCATTGTGATTTCACCTACAGCTTACTGCAATCCACAGTATTAATAGGGTAGTTAACTGACCACAGTAGACAAAAAATAGACCTGCCCTATTAAAACATGTTTAATAGAACCTGGACTGATGCTGAGCGATTGTGTGATGCCTTTTTCCTAAATCTGCAGTGAAATATTACATTTCTAATTCTGTAATATCATCAAAGTAAATGACCAACTTCATTCCCTCACAAAACCATCCAACTCATTGTTAGGTCACACTAAAGGACAGGCCTATGAATGACAAGTTGCATTCTACTCCCTGTGCCACCATCATGACACCTGAGCTCAGAGGGTTTTCAAAGTCTTGCTCTCCTACACAATGACAGACTCCCTGCTAGAAACCAAGAGGTTCAGATTAGCTCCTGCACTAGCATGAAGAATGGGCTGGAATCCCTTCTAAACCCTTCCATGGCTACCTTGCCTGCCTGAAAGCCTGAGGCTCTTGTGTGCCCATCAAGGCTCAGGAGGATTGAACTAAGGAGCTTTAGAGGTAGTTTGGATCTTATAAAGGGACGAATTGACTCCCGTTTCTCTCATTTTGTGGATCCGAAGGGCTTTGAGGGGGTTGGCCGTAGAATCTGATGAGGTTTAAACTAAAAGGAACCAAGGTCTGTATTCATAAAGAATTAGAGCATCGAGTGCATACCAGCCTTATGCATTAATCAGCTTCCTAATACTTAATGAATATGGGTCCTAAATCCTTTCCTTCTAATAGCAGAATGGATAGTAAGGGTTTTTCAAGCATAAGCATATGAGATTGTCATTGATTTCTAAACAACAGCAGCTCTAATTATTATTGCCGGAGGACTCCTAGCTTCAGGATTAATACAGATTTAAAGTGTGGTTTCCTAGTTAATGACTCCAAACGCCTATGGTACGAATGACACATCTGTGTATCAAGAAAGACAGAGCAGTTTTCTTTAAAAAAAAAAAAAAAAAACCCCAAACAAACACATCCAATTTGAATTTTTTTAAACTGCAGCTTTACCCTCATCAAGTCTACAAATGACTAATAATAGATCATGAGCTTTGGTTTTAGCTGCCTGGAGCTGTCAAAATGCTGCAAGGATTTAATTTTTGTTAGTCTGCTCATTAAAGTCATTAGTGGACCAATGCTAATCTTCGCACGTGGCACTTCCCAGCCCCCTCCCCTCAAAATTTTTAAGACATTGCAACACAGAAAGTAATACTGGGATTCTGCTCCTCCTTCAAGCATGGCACTATCCCATCCTGCAGAAAGGCTTTCTGAGCTAAATCAGTTTGCATTTGGCAATTCACATGCATGCAGTATTTACAGGGCTCGAAACAGTCTGTACCTCTCTAGGATTTGTTCTCAAAATTTTAAGGGCTATTTTTTAAGGTCTGATTTTCAGAGAGAGTTTATAAACTTTAAACCTTCTCTTGAAAAAAGGTTTATTGATTTAAATAATCAAAATGGTCTTGAAAGTGTCCTTAAAGTTGTGTGACTAGGGCTCATACAATACATATTCACAAAAATGTAAGGACTGTTGTTTAAATCCCATTTGAATGAACTAATTCAAGTTTGCAGATTATTAACCCCTTTTGAACTGTTTTAAGAGAGTTTATTAGTTTATTAATTTTTTTTAAAGAACCGTTCAAGCTAAGGAAAGATTTATGAACTTGAACATGAAAAATCACACTAGTATTTTACTTGAAAACACAGACATTCAGATGTGTACAGTTCATGGATTTAACTAAATTAAACAATATATCCTGTATTTAACTCACACAGAACTGATTACAAAACGACCAAAAAGTCTTGAGAAAGTGCAAAAGTTTTACTTGTATGAACAACTTAATTCCTATTTCAATATATCTATATCCTATCCTATATACCTATATCTTCCTGGAATTGTAATCTCTAATCAGGTATCCTAACAAGCTATCTCATAATAGGGACTTGCTGGAAGGGGCGGTGGGTCATTTATTTTTAAGTTTACAAAGTCGGTTATTCAACAGCTCATTTTTGTTGTTTTCTGTTCAAAAAGATCTTACCCTTTTTCTCAATTGTTTAAGCAAAAAAGTTAATGAATGCATAACCGTGCTAAATGGCTGAAGTCACATATGCTCTATACAAGAGTGGTCCATAAATCAACAAGCAGTTAGTGGGAAAAAATCAGGTTCCAAGGAGAAACAGTAGGGTAAAAGTTTTGAAGCAGCAGCTCCAGTGTTTGGGTTTATTATGCAGCCCAGCGGTGGAGAAATTCATCACGTTGTCACCCTTTTTTATCAGAGAGAAACAAAGCGGTCGCCGTGCAATCAACTTTGTGTAAAATTGGCGCTCTGTCCTGCTTACAATGTGGGACAAAAGCTGGGGGCTGGTGTCCCAGCTGGGAGTCAAAGCTGCACAGCTGTGACCAATGCCAACACAGCTCCTCTCAATATGGACTGACCCTGGCTCTTCAGCAACCTGCTGCTCCTCTCAACTCCCATCATCCCAGCAGACAAAAGAAAGGCTGAACAAACCTTTTGTCATCACTTCCAAGACTTTCCCCAAATCCTAAATATTTCATTAGTACTCTTCTTTCTTTTTCCTCCTATTGTAATAAAAGTAGACATTCGCCCCTTGCTTTAAGCCTTTGCATCAACAAAGGATTTCTGGAAATGTGTTTGAGTTTCCGTGTGCTTGTGTTGGGCCACAAATACTGCCAATGTTTCTTTTAAACGCTCTTAATGCAATGACGTATGTAGATTCGACCTGGCTTTTAACCATCATAATAAATCTATATGTTAAAAAACAAATCTGTTAAATGATGGAAAAATAACATGTTTTTCAGAATATTTTTAAGCACTGGACTTATCAATTACTGATCTTTTCACAACGTATATAAAGTTTATATAAGCAAACTTTATTCATTAACCAGGGTCATTTTTTTTCTGATTATTTATACATAACCCATAAATTATTGATTACATTTTTTTCATTTCCATTTTCAAGGCTTGTACATGCAAACGAGACAATAGGGCTAATAGTCTAATAAGCCAAAAACATAAATAAAAGATCTGCATACAGGTGCAATACAATTCTAGATCTGAGTGACCTGAAGAACTACAGCTGAACTATTTCGCTATGGTAAAAAAAAAACAAAAAAAAACAAGCTCAATAGCATTCTGGTCGGACGCCACCAATAGGACCAAGTTACAAATATTAAAGACTTGTTAATAACTCTCCCATACCATGGAACTCAGTTCTTTTAGCATGGGCAAACGATTTTGAAAAGGATTCTCTTTTATTCCCAGGTT
Organism: Polyodon spathula; assembly: GCF_017654505.1. Classification (NCBI taxonomy): domain Eukaryota; kingdom Metazoa; phylum Chordata; class Actinopteri; order Acipenseriformes; family Polyodontidae; genus Polyodon; species Polyodon spathula. The sequence continues at coordinate 5,744,714 of NC_054549.1, read as the reverse complement.
TAAACTGTCTTGCAGTGATAGGGCCCGGCACAAAGAGGGCTCTTTGTGAAGGCCTTGATTTATCCACCTCTTTAAGGACCCTAATGAATAATTCAGTGTTATCATTCAGTTTGATTATTATGTTTTTATTCTTTTCACACGTGATGGCCCCCAGTTGATAGGGGGTATCGTGAATGGGGCTCAAAGGAAGTAATGTACGGAAAACACAAAACAAGAAAGGCTCTTGTGCACGACTCTGCTGTCAGTTTGATAAATATAATGTGTCACCAATTAAAAACTAATTGCTATTCTCTAATTTAGTCACAGCCTTGTTAACGATCCCTTAGTGGGGTGGCTTCCATAGACTGAAACAGCTCCTGCTACCAGCACAGATAACAATAAAAGGGCTGTTTTTTCCATCCTTTAAACACTGCATCACAACCCCATTGGGATGTAAATAAGATATTCATTCAACATCACTTTTCTGATAGAAACAAAAAATGACCATCAGACGTCTTTGATTTCATCTTTTTTTTTTTGTGGGGGGGAGAAAACAAAGAATTCTATAGTTTCAGATTTTATTCAAGAAAACTTTTTGGGGGGCATTCTCATGTAAATGGTATTGACACAACTTTGTGCAAAGGTGGTATACACACATTTGAACCCTAGCAGGAGTCCTTTACAATAATGCCATTTAACAATCTGTTTTAGTGAGAAAGTCAAATGGCTCCCTTTTCTGGAAAGCTGGGAAGCTGCATTTTATCTGTTCCGTGGGAGTCTTTTTTTTTTAAATGTTTTTTTTTTCTGAAACTATCTTCAAAGAGTGAGCCCATTTAGAAGTGTTTCAGGGAAACTCCTTTCCAAAGTGGTTCCAGCTCATTAAACCAAGCTAACTGAATCAGGGTGTAAAAAACAATTTATTAAATATAAGTTTATAATAGAAATGTGCTAAGAAGGCTAATTCTTGCAAATGTCCTTTTAAATGACAATGTCTGCTTTGTCAGCGATAGGTATAACTACAAATGAGGGGCGTCCAGCTGGGAATAACTTGATAACCCACAATATTGTGAACATGGGTACCAGTATTTGATATATATTACAGTACAGGGCTTTCAATACAGTTGACATCTGTTACATTTCAGCAGGTGCCCTGTACTGTACTTCAAACCCCACAAAAAGCTACAGTAGAGTGAATAGCACAATAACTTTTGTTAAAATAATTTTTGTTAAGACAAAGGATTGTAACGATGCCTGCAATACCCGTGTGCCACTTTTATTTAAAAGAGACTCAAAAACAAATTCAAAGATAAAGACCTGGATACCTACAAAGCTTGAGGCATGTTTAACTAGAAATGCATTTGTATTTGAATGTTAAAAATACCCTTTAAATTGAGAAAATAAAAGTTAGGGAGTGTGTTCCGATAGCACCAAGGCCTTTTCTCGTTCAGTGTGTAGGATCGTCAAGAAGGCAGCCCTGAGATCCCTTGTGGTTAAAGAGCTCCTCGTTACCGCTGTCACAGTGTCTCGAGTGCTTGGCACAGATTCATGTACTTAATTAAATTAGACATACTCGCTTGTTCCAGCATTGTGTGCACCATGAGAACCTGAAACCTCTTTTAATGATAAAACCTGGGATAGAACAAGTTATTTTAGCTCATCAGTTGTTATTTGCAGTGCAACCCACTATTCAAGCAAATGATTCAGAATGTATTGTTGGTCTTGCTAAATGAGCAACCTTAAACGCTATCGTACACACGTGACTTTACCAACTAAAACTTCTCTTTAAGCAACTTACTTCGGAGTCTAGAACATCACTACTTTGACTTTTAACCGTCCCATGTTTTACAACACGTGACCGACTGTTTATGAAGTTCGTATTACAACTAAGTCTTACTACAACCGTACCAACTTTATTTTTTCTTAGACACGAAGCAACACTAATCCCAACTGCACACTAGTGTACTACGTTTGGACACTCAAGGTGAACTCACTTACTTCGGTTTTTATGACTTACATGGTGTTGTCAAGTTGTTTACCTAATACGTGTGTAATACTTTGCACCTTACTCGTAAAACTCCCGCGTATCCGTTTAAATTTTTTTACCGGGTTGGGTCCCGCAATTCAATTCCCATTTCTTGCTGTCACTTTCGCTGACAGTTTGTACCCTTTTTATAGTTGTTCATATCTTCCGTATGGTTTCCAACCTGTGATCCACAAGCCAATCCCAAGTGAGGTATGCTTATAAAAGCATATTAATAAACATGGCAAACCAGGGTAAACTATGGGAACACAGGAAGACCAGAGGAAAAGCACTGTAAAACCACAAAAACACTGTAGTAAAGTTTTAGAAGGGTACAGCACTCCCAAGCTAGTAATCTGCAACTCAACACACAACACAGCTCATCGATAAACAAAATCTGTGCATCGCTGACAGCATGTTTGCAATTTATCTGACAACTCTGAAAATGATTGCAGATTGTTCTTCGATACTAGGAAGCCAAATAATGCCGTTTGCAATTACAATGACATTTTACACTAAAGAAAAGTTACATTATGTTATAGAAGGTACTATTTCTCAATATCTACTGTCCTGATATACATTTTCATTAAGAAAATAAAATGGCCTGTTATAATGATCTATAACAAAGCAAAGTAAAAGCACAAAGCTTTAGCCTCTTATTAAACTCATAGCAGAACTAGCGACCATAACACACACACACACACACACAACACACACACACACACACACACACACACACATATATATATATATATATATAGCATATCATATCTACACATATAATATGTTAGATTAAATAATGGTTATTTAAATGCAAAAACAAAAAGCAGGTATGGCAATAAGACTCTCATTGCATAGCGGTTTGATCCATTCCTGGTTATGCTATGAGGTTAATAAGACACTTATCCAACATTTAGGGAAGCACCTTTTTTTTATGAATGGACTATTTAATGCTTACACCAATAAAAGCAGCTTGGGTGACTTCTGGCTTCCCTGCTCCTACGATTATTTACCTCTCCCTCTTTGAAGTTTCAGGCTCGGATAGAGCCCAGGCGCCCTGGGTTATGTTTTAGCTTTCCTGGGCTAAGGGGGTTGTTTCTCTGCTGTCACTATATAATGCCACCTCGCTAACCCGAGAGGTCACCCCCGGATTGACACCTTAACCCACCGGCCTGATCCTGCCCCCCCAGCTTTAGAGATGCACAAGGCCGTCAGTAATGCGGCCCCAAGTTTATTCATTTAGAGATCCTGGGATCTGAAAAGATAATCTCTGAATAATTGGGACCTGTGGGACTATGAGATTCTTCTTCTTCTTCTTCTTCTTCTTCTTCTTCTTCTTCTTCTTCTTCTTCTTCTTCTTCTGCGCTCTCTAAAATAAAAACGCAATTAACTACCCTTCTTGCTTCTTTTAGGTCGTGCCTTCTAAGTCTTGCTTTCATTCAGAGACCAGATGGACATTTTTATTTCTGCTTAATTTGATGGGATAACTTGGATGGACTGAAAGAGCTGACACCGCGGTACAATAAGCTGTCAATCACAGTTTGAAGGAGTTTAGGTCAATTCGTTCTTAATGAGTCATCAGACAGCCATCTCTTACAAGGGGGCCGACTGTATTTAAAGACCACCAAACACCATGCTGCTACAGAATGCTTTTTTATCCAGCAATTACACATGAATACACAACATTAAAGGGTAACACTTTATAACAGAGCCAGTAAATCAAGTCCTTAGAACTAGCATGATATACTGTTGATCCTGTATTATTGACTACATGAGATCACACATCAGTTCATTATTCTTCTACAGTCTATACTTATACATTCTATACTCACAGAAACCAGAGTATGGGAAGAACTACTCATGATCAGGTCCTTACTGAGTCCAGTATTTGTTCTTCTCCTTTTTCTCCTATGCAGGGAGAAAACCAGTGAAAATGTTAGATTAGAAATACAAAATGTACTGTAGAGTTAGGTGGGGCCACTGCATTGAAGCTCTACATTGTTTCTTGATGGTTTTACTAACATTTTGGGTCATCTTTTTTTCATTTAAGGTTTTGGTTTGCATTTCTATACCTTATGTAACGTGGAGCAAATCGGTCCATAAATACAGCTATGGCCTTTGCATTACCCTATAGAATGAACTATTTTTGCTTCATAAAGGCTTAGCCCATTTTGTATTACCGCTGCATCACTTTCCACCTGTTGAATAATGTTACCTGTGAGGCGAGAGTGTATTAAATGGAATGTCCAGACAGTAATTTATGTGTACAGAAATAAAATAATTTATTTTTATTTTCTATACACAACAAAAAGGATTAAATAACAAACGAAAAAAACAAAATGGTGTGAGGGAAGGAGTGCAGGGGTGAAATCCAAAACAAACTGATGACTCGTCTTTAATTTGTCTTCGTGGTGACCATAAACAAAAAAAAGACAAAAGAAATGTTAGTATTTCAAAAAAAACCCGCTGCACAAAACCAGTATCTCCCTTCACCCGTGACTCCTCCTACTTTTACTTTCGGACCAACCCCGAACACAGTAGTACGTTCCCTTTAGTATGTAATGTCCCGCCTCTGTAGTCAGTGGAACACCAATCCCCAACCGACACGTGTCCTTATCCTTCACTTGACTCCAGTGGCTGGAATTTACATACTCGTACTTCCGCCCCTCACCAAGGTGCCGCCCCTCAAAAAGATGACTTTTGCCATGGTCACGAGATCTTGGTAAGGGAAGTCCCGAGTTGGTTTGATGCCATCTACTGTCGGGAGGCTGAATCACAGACCGAAACCCCTTTGACTCATCACATATCCCACCCCTCAGAGTGGAGCCGAAGGAACACTCGGAAACCTCTAACCCTTCCCTTTTACCTCCCTCCCGGGAAAAAAAATCAGCATTTTGATGTAACTTACCCGCACGATACCTTATTTGAAAGGCGAAGGGTTGGAGCGCCAGGTACCACCGCGTAATCCTAGCGTTTGAATCCTTCATCGTGTCTAACCACTTTAAAGAAGCGTGATCTGTGATGAGTACAAAGGGTCGTCCCAGAAGATAGTATTTTAAAGATTCCACTGCCCATTTCACTGCCAGGCATTCTTTCTCCACTACCGAATACCTCTGTTCTCTGGGCAGTAACTTCCGACTGATGTATAGTATCGGGTGTTCTATACCATCTCTCTCCTGGGACAGAACCGCCCCCAGACCAGTCTGCGATGCATCTGTCTGCAGGACGAACTCTCGGCTGAAATCCGGGCTTATTAATGCTGGGGCCTGACTCAAATTAGTTTTAATAGATTCCAAGGCTGTCTGACACTCTGCACTCCACTTAACTTTATTTGGAGCGTTCTTTTTAGTGAGATCAGTGAGAGGGGCGGCTATAGTGGAAAAGTGTGGAATAAAGCGGCGGTAATAACCAGCCAACCCTAACAGTGATCTCACCTGGGTTTTCGTGGTAGGTACCGGTGAATCCAACAAAGCCTGGACTTTTGAAACCAACGGTTTCACTCTACCCTTACCCATTATGAAACCTAAATATTTAGTTTCTTCTTTTCCAATAGCGCACTTTGCCATGTTCGCTGTGAGCCCCGCCCTCCTCAGAGACTGTAAGACGGCTTCTAATCTAGTCAAATGTTCTCTCCAGGAAGAACTATAAATGACTACATCATCGATATACGCAGCTGCATACTCTCGATGAGGTTGTAAAACCCTGTCCATTAGTCTCTGAAAAGTAGCAGGCGCTCCATGAAGTCCGAACGGCATAGTACAAAATTGAAAAAGACCCTCTGGGGTTGAAAATGCCGTTTTCTCACGAGAGGCTTTCGTTAATGGAATTTGCCAATATCCTTTCGTCAGATCCAGAGTTGAAATAAACCGAGCTTGCCCCAGTTTGTCTAAGAGTTCATCTACTCGAGGCATGGGATATGCATCAAACTTGGAGATAGCATTCACCCTCCTAAAATCGATACATAATCGTAGTGACCCATCTGGCTTGTCTATTGGTACTATTGGGCTACACCACTCACTTCGGGAAGGTTCAATTACCCCAAGTTTCAACATACACTCCACCTCCCTTCGAACAGAATCTCTCCGACTCTCTGGAATGCGATACGGTCTCTGTCTAACTCTTAGACCTGGCGGAGTGATAATAGCATGTTCGATCAAATGCGTTCTTCCAGGCACGTTAGAAAACACATCACTGAACATTTTAATTAGATTGCTTACCTCTTCACGCTGATCAGGAGTTAATTGTTCCCCCATCGGGACCTCAATTGCTGACTCTGACTCAATTGAGGGTCCAAAATCCTCTCCCTCCTGTACAGGAGATATAAAATGGACTTCCCGTTCTTTCCACGGTTTCAGGAGATTAACATGATAAATTTGACTTTCTTTCCGACGCCCAGGCTGTCGGATCTCATAATTGACTTTACCAATTGCTCGAATAACCTGAAAGGGACCCTGCCATTTAGCAAACAACTTAGATTCCGATGAGGGCAACAATAACAACACTTTATCTCCAGGTCGAAAGTTCCGAATTCTTGCATTTTTATTGTAGCTTTGTTGCTGCTTCTGCTGTGCCGCTTTGAGATTGTCATGTGCCAATCGACCGACTAATTCTAAGCGATCGCGTAACTGCAACACGTATTTTACTACATTTTTAGACTCCTTTGACTGTTCTTCCCAGCCTTCTCTTATGAGATCCAAGATACCCCGCGGCTGCCGACCGTACAAGAGCTCAAACGGGGAAAACCCCGTTGAGGATTGTGGTACCTCGCGAACTGCAAAGAGCAAGTAGGGAAGCAGTTTAGCCCAATTGCGTTTTTCTTGATCTACAAAGCGGCGCAACATATTTTTCAAAGTCTGATTAAATCGTTCAACAAGCCCATCCGTTTGTGGATGAAAAACTGAGGTTCTAATTGAACGAATTTTCAATAATTTATATAGTTGCTGAATACAGTCTGACATAAAATTAGTGCCCTGATCAGTGAGAATTTCTTTCGGGATTCCCACCCTAGAGAATATTTTTACCAATTCATTCGCTACAGCTATTGCATTCATAGAGCGTAAGGGAACAGCTTCTGGATATCTCGTTGCGTAGTCCACTACTACTAAAATATACCGATATCCTGACTCTGTTCCCTCCAGAGGGCCTACTAAATCTACACCAATCCTTTCAAACGGAACCCCAATAATTGGAAGTGGAACCAGAGGTGCGGGGCGAACTGACTTAGGGGCAGCTAATTGACATTCAGGACACTCCGATACATACTTCCGCACAAGACCATAAACCCCAGGCCAAAAAAACCGGGCCAGAATTCGTTCCTGAGTCTTTTCAGTTCCCAAATGACCTGAAAATGGAATGTCATGCGCCAATCTCATGATTTCTGACTGAAAAGGCCTAGGAACCAATAACTGTTTTACGAGCTGTCCCGTCCCGGGAGCCCGGGTTATTCTATATAATAAGTGCCCAGATACAGAAAAATGCGGAAATACCACCGGTTGTCCTTCCTGCATATCCTTCCCCTCGATATATCTAACCCGTTTCCAAGCATACTGTAACGTGGGATCATTTTGTTGTTCATATCCCAAGTCAATATCTCGGTCCCAATGGCTAGGTACACAGAGAGGAGTGTCTTTTATTACATGACCTTCCACCTCAGTAACCTCGCAGCCCCGGTTACACTGAATACCTACTCCCTTTCCTTGCCGTTTCAACGATTGGTTTACTTTTGTGTCAGACCCCTCCCCTTGTCGTCTCAGAGTTCCCTCATATTTTTCCACCCGACGCTCTCTTTTTGTTTTTCTTGGGCGGATTTTAGGGTTAAACAGGTCGGATTGCAACGGAAAAATCTCGCCAATTGTTTTCTCCTGTTGCTTTAATTGTCCCCTGGTAGAAACTAAGACCATTTCCCGACCTAAAATACGATCAAAAAACGGCCAGTCTCTTCCCAGGAGAACAGGGTATGGTAAACATTGCGCTACAGCCACTTTAACGCAAGCTGAATAATCACCTACAATAAGTCTAACTTTAGTGGTGGGATAAACCCGAGTTTCTCCATGAATACAGGAGATAGCCACTTTACCCTGTGGCTCCCAGGCTACCCCATCCAAGAGAGCTTGCCGAATCAATGTTTGTGCACACCCAGAGTCCGCAAATGCGTAAGTACTCTTTCCCCCGACCTGTACTCTTAACTGATAAGGGCCCTCCCGACATTCCCCAGTGTTCCTACCTGTTACTGCTGACCAGGATCTTGTCGCCAGGTCCACCTTTATTACTGGACAATTCCTGGCAATGTGTCCAGGCTCATTACATTGGTAGCACACTTGGTTAGGAGGCATCAACGGAGTTAATCTGTCCTGCGAGTCCGCGACCGGCAGGTTAGGGGGATTCTCTCTCGCCCAGGATGGGGCTAACCTTGACCTCCATGGTCTGAAGGTCCGGTTACCCCCTCTGGGCTTCATTGGTTGGTTGGTCCGAGTTAGTTTAGGGGCAGGAGTGGGGTCTGACCCGGCACCTTCGTTTGCGTCTTCGTAGGCCTCCGCCAGGAGGAGGGCATCCTCGAGAGTGGTAGGTCTATTCCTCTTAATCCACTCTCGATTCCCTGGCGGTAGTATAGACGCAAACTGTTCTATAACTATTTTCTGCACCAGTTCTTGGGGTGTATGTTCTTCTGGCCGCAGCCACCGGGTGCACTGATCTAAAAGATATTGTCCCGCAACCCGGGGCCGCATCCCCTTGGACAGCTGGTATTCCCGAAAACGGCGCCGGTATGTTTCCTCCGTGATCCCGAGGCGTGAGAGAATGGCTTCTTTAACTTTAACATAGTCCCCTGCATTCGTGGCCGTCAGGGCTCGATACGCTGCCTGAGCTTCCCCTGTCAGGCAGGGTGCCAATTTCATGGCCCAGTGTTCCCTAGGCCACTCTGCAGCCTCTGCCACTCTCTCAAAAGTAATCAAGAAAGCCTCGGGATCATCTTCCGAGGTCATCTTCTGAAGATTAGGCTGAGCTGCAAACATCCGGGCAACCGCTCTCTCTGATGTTGATATTGATAGTTTTTCCACCAGCTGTCCAAAGAACTGGGCGAGCTGTTCCAGGTGCCGTGTCTCTCTCTCCTCTCGCTTCTCCTCCTGCTCCCTAAACATTGTCAAAACTGTAGCTGGATCCATTTTCACTTCTGACACCACGTGTGAGGCGAGAGTGTATTAAATGGAATGTCCAGACAGTAATTTATGTGTACAGAAATAAAATAATTTATTTTTATTTTCTATACACAACAAAAAGGATTAAATAACAAACGAAAAACAAAATGGTGTGAGGGAAGGAGTGCAGGGGTGAAATCCAAAACAAACTGATGACTCGTCTTTAATTTGTCTTCGTGGTGACCATACATAAACAAAAAAAAGACAAAAGAAATGTTAGTATTTCAAAAAAAACCCGCTGCACAAAACCAGTATCTCCCTTCACCCGTGACTCCTCCTACTTTTTCTTTCGGACCAACCCCGAACACAGTAGTACGTTCCCTTTAGTATGTAATGTCCCGCCTCTGTAGTCAGTGGAACACCAATCCCCAACTGACACGTGTCCTTATCCTTCACTTGACTCCAGTGGCTGGAAGTTACATACTCGTACTTCCGCCCCTCACCAAGGTGCCGCCCCTCAAAAAGATGACTTTTGCCATGGTCACGAGATCTTGGTAAGGGAAGTCCCGAGTTGGTTTGATGCCACCTACTGTCGGGAGGCTGAATCACAGACCGAAACCCCTTTGACTCATCACAATTAACACATTAGCATATTGAATTGCATACGGCTTTGTAGTTTTCCATATGTAACGAACGACTGACAAAAATTGGAATCTGACAAGAAATACTGTACTATTGTGGCCTCCGGTAGACTATTGCGATATCATTTTGTAGTTTCTTTGATTACATGATAAAAGATTTAAATTACGTTCATATAGGTTTTTTTTTAATTATTGTTTCTCAATCCTAAAATTCTAGATGATGCAAAACTTTTGGCCATAGCTGTAGAGAGTGAGGGCAGATAAACCAGCATTGTGCAGACCTGAGTCCTCATCTGCATAGGATTTGAACTACTTTTTATCAGCTTAAAAGTTGGGTTTGGAGAAAACGTTTAGTGCAGAAACATTAAATTGATCCTAACCTTCATGGAATTGGTGTATCCATGACCACAGTAAATCTACAGTTAAAGAGAGCCAATGCAAGGTCTGCATGAATGCATGTGTGTGTGTGTGTGTGTGTGTGTGTGTCATAAAGTTCAAACACTATGCATGCAATATGCAAACAATGAGTATGACCCTGAATAAATATGAAAAGGCTTTTTCATCGCGCAGGGCTGTATAGGAACTGTCATAATGCAGCACCTTACACGTCTTACACTTTACAAGCGAGACGATTTACTAATAGCGTTTGTAATTTCCTTTTGATGACTGTGTAATAGGCACAACAATGCAATCTGAAACAAGCCTTCACAGGGGGTGCTTTCCCTGTTATCAGTCATTCAACTGTCAGCTTATTATGCAGTTCAGCTCTGAATGGAGCCTGCCCTGGTCTGGATAAAGCAAGCCCCACTATGGACAGTTTCCATACAAAAAATACAAAGATAACAACAGATTGATCACCAATAGCTGCTCTGACACATTAGCTGCTCCGTTGTTGCTGCTATATCATGTATTATGCATTTTGCACTATTTAATGTATTATGCATTGCGCTTTTTACTGTATATCATGTATTATGCATTTCTCTGTATTTAAAGTATTATGGATTTTCTTGTTGTTACTGAATCTTGTAAAGTGATTTGTGATGGTGGTCCACTGTGAAAGGCGCTATATAAAATAAAGATTGATTGATTGATTGATCTGGGACCACTGAGTTGCTTCTTTATTTTGCAAAATGATTACTTTTAAAGTAAGACAGAATAAAAAAGCAAGCTAGCTAGTGAGAAGAAATGCATTTTTACCACACGTCCAAGAGGAATTTACACATGGCACAGTTTATGAGGAAATCTCCAACTGATGTGAAATATTTTTGGGTCAGATTAATAAATTGCAGCTGCTGTTAGGCCATCAAATATTTTTTTTGCTGATGGTATCGTTCAACGGAATTACAGTTTTGGAAACAACCTTAGCTAGGCCTCCTGGAGAGCAATAATTCTATCAGTAATAAAACAAAATACAGGTTGTCAAAATGCACCAGTTCAGCCAAGCCTGATGGCTCGCCACAAACTGGAAATGATCAGCTTCTAATGAAAACAATGTCAGGAAAGTGGCGGCACCATGTTTCCAGTAGTTGGTTTCTGCACGTGCTCGGGTGCTTATCAGCAAATGAAAGCCATCAGTTTATGCAGTTTGTGGAAATATAAAAGGATTTATTAGATATAGCTAGGCTTAGCCTGGGACCGTTATATATTATGAGTCATACAAGGCTACTGCCCCCATCTCCATACATGATTATTAAAAATGTTTAATCCTAATAGGCTTCTATATTACAAGTGCATACTGTTCTGTATTAAGTTGTCTGTTGTAGTTGGTGGGTTATTGAACCTATTGCTTTCAAAGAACTGGTTATTCATGATGATCTCTGACGTTTGTTATTCACAAGGTCTAACAGACAGAACTTGCTTATACAGCATGATTGAGGGGACGCCAATCCACAAACTATGGATCCCATCAAGGATGCTGACTGGATAGCTGCCAAGTAAATGTCATTTTAGTTAGCACTCAGTAAAAAGTGTTGGGAATATACTATCTACTATAGAAGAAGTATTAAGAGATCTCTGTTGCATTCTGCAGGTTGAAGATATGTCCGGTGCTAAATGCTATATATATATATAAAGAAACAGAAATGTTCAATGCAGACCTGTACAGTATTAAGTCATACTGGTATGAAAAACTCAATATTCAATTAATGTGCATAGTAAATTCCATTAAAACAATATACCACCACAGTTAGATTCACCGTAAACACATTATAAACAAAAAACAACTTCAAGTAGTAGTCCATGTATAGAGTATAAGTTGGAATTTCTTATGTTAATTCAATAAAACAAAACAACCACCATTACACAAATATTTTAGACAAATAACTTGTGTTGGTCCAAAGAATGTAATATTTTATTAAAAAAAAAAAAAAACGTTTATAGAACTGTGTCTTAAAGTTTACAGGTCCTCTGTCTCATAGGTTTCTCTTGGTGAAATAATTGTTTTTACGATAACAAACAGCAATCTATTTTAATAAGATAATTTACAGTGTATTTGTGTTACTTTACTATGCAAAAGTAATTAATAATAGAATTAAAACAAATGAATTAATAAATAAATGATACCCTTTCCTAAGGAGAGCTATGCAATGGATCTTTTGTCTCAAAAGAGTCCATTTAAAATGTAAAAAACTGTAACAGGATTCGCCAAACCAATAGGATATGCCTATTAGATTCGTAGTTTTTGTCTTTCTCTTCAGTACAAATAAAGTTGTAATTTAAAAAACAAACTGTTGGAGTGCTCTGAATTCTAAATCAATGACGGTTTGTAATTCTGTTAATTTAAACAAAGGGGGAAATGAATAAAAAGCTATTATAATGACATCTGAATTGGCAGACAAACTGGTTATTGTGTGAAGGCAGTCTGAAGAAATCTGGGCCTGTGAAAAGAATTGGGCCGGGGGAGGGGGGGGGGGGATTTACATCTGATTGGAGTTTAATGGGCCGCATCAAGCCTACCATCTGATTTCCGTGGATACCAATCCTTTCGCAAGATTTTCAACAGGCTGAAATGTTTTTTTTTTTTATTTGCTTGAAAGGTGTCATGTGAGAACAATGGGGTTAGAGCTTGTATGTATCAATTTGTTTCTGTTTCAGGGCCTAGTGTTGTCAAGCTATGAATATATGGGGTATTGAGGCCTAGCAGACAATGGTCACAACTGATGTGGTCACCATAGATACCCAGCCACACTATGGTTTGGAATGATGACATATGGTCTCATCCTGACCTAGATGCCAGATCTCCTATAGCCTGTTAATTTGCTTTTATGAAAATCTAAAGTTGCCTATTTATCCCTGCCTACTCATTTCATGGTAAAATAAACTTTTTATCAAGTTTTAACCACAGATGCACAAAAAGTGAAACGGCACACTTGAAGGATTCTTTATGAACAGATTAACAAAGAGCCTTTCCACCTGCTATAACATCTACCCACACATTGTGAAGGAGTTACTTAAAAAACACAACACAAAAAAACCCCCAAAAAACCCATTGTGGTTATTTACAGTCTTTGTAACGAACGAGAGCGTTGTTTTAAAAAAAAATGAATGAATAAAAAAAAATACAACTGGCTAAATTCACCAAGTTTCAACCCTCCCCCTTTCTCTAAAGTGTTTGTAAACATTCTCAACCAGTGTGTGTTGCTATAACAATAAACTCTGAACCACATTTTAAAGCAACTCAAAAAAAGTTTGAATGCATAGTTAACATTTGAGGCACGCGGCATATGCTTATTGCATACAATTTTACTGTGTTAGTTTTAATTATGTTTAGAATTCAAAAATATGTAGCAAATTCTTTTTGTAAAACAGACATTTTCTATTGCACACAAAAAATGCCTGCTACAGTCGTACTGAAAAAGCTGTCACATGTTGAGTATTTTTATTAGCAGCTGCAAAAAATAATTTCAATTCCTACAATTTACGCGTTTCACACTTACAAAGAATGCCACGCAGAGAAGTATGGAAAAACAGCTGACAAAAAAAAAAAATACTTCCCATGAATTTGAGTGTGCATGGAAGAGAGAGCTCAGATAGTGTCTCAGTCGCCCCATCCTTGAGCATCAAAAAAATGTACTAAAATCTTCATCGGAGCCAGGGTGGACTTATGATTCCTGAGCTATACTCAATCACAGCCATTAATCACAGTCTACTGCACATATACAATTAAGAGTGAGAATTCCTTGCAATAGCTGTTATTCCTATCATAACCCACTATGAGCATTCATTATGATTTGTTGGCCATTAAGTTAATAGTATAACCAAAAATTCCATGTGGGACTTTGTTGGTATCATTTCTGTGATATCTCATTTCAAGTTATACATGAGTTGACATTTAATTAAACGTGTTGCTAAAATAAGTTCTCATTTCTGTTGACACCTGCACACTATAATAAACTGTACCAGTATGTAATTAAGCAAAAATGAAAAAAAAAAGACAAATGATCACCCTGTGTGATATTATTGCATTTCTACCCATGCTTAAAGCAATGCAGTGGAAAAACAACAAACAAAAAAACTTATTTTGTAAATATCACGGTCATGTGCTATGTGGTTAAATACCTATATACCGGTAGCTAATTCCTGTTTTTTTTTAGTATGAATTGCAATATTAGTAACTAAAGAAGACATCTTGCATGCTGTCTTGCAGTTTCGTTGGGTGAAGTGCTCTGGAGTGATGTAATTCTCATGGCTTTATTACTTTCTTTACACTGTGGGCACACTCACTCTATTCATCCCATTCAGCCCCCTCCACAATGCAGGAATTCATGGCCCAGAAAGCAGGATAACTAGGCCTGTGAACAGATAATTCAGCCCTGCCATATAGATGGTGGACTATTGCAAGCTGCACTTGCATTTAATCTGATTAGCATGAAGTGGCCCCATGCAAAGAGAGCTCAAATAATTGGCACAATAAAATAGTATAAAGGGGAAATGACTGCTGTCAGTCAAAGCAAGTGCTTTGTTTAACAACAATTCATTTTGCTGAGGGGTGAATCTTAAACAGCTGGTTACCAAGATACATTAACTTTATATGTGCTACAAAAAAGGGATCAGAAGTCATACTAATAAAACGTTTTATCATGTGTTTAAACACAGAAAGAAAGTCTCTATGGTGTTAAGCTGTTTTTTAATCTAACACCGTGTGGTATGATGTTTCTTGGGAGAGATTTCATGCAGTCTTGCCGGTATAAAAGGTTTTACAGATTTTGTCAAATAAAATATCTGTGAATAAAAAAAAATTATATAGATGCAGTAAAGGTAGCCTGTGCTGGTATGCTCTTAAGGAGTAGTGTTTCCCCAATAAATGTTACAGATTATTCTTTTCTTTCTGAAGGATGCTACCTTGTTTTTTTTTTTCTTTTACGAATTGCTCATTTTAAACATCACCCTTTTTATACAGAAACAGGTTTTCTTTCCCATCGTTTTCACCAACACAAGCCAAAGAACAAAATTATTCAGTAGGTTTCATTCAACTTTATGAAGCAAAATGAGTTAATTGATGCAACACTACTGGCCGCAGCTGTAGATGAAATATTGACCGTGGAAACCTGGTCAACAATGACATGCTTCCCCACCTTCACTTCCCTGCATTCAGCCTTGAGCGGTTTCTTCAGGAGCAGTACTTGCAGGAATAGTTAGTGAGCATGGCCAATACCAAGCCAAGCACACAACAGTATATAACCCAGAACAGGCAGCCAAACAAGACACCTTGCCAGCTTGCTGTTTCGCTTGGTGAAGGGCTGTTGATTGACAACATGTGATAGAATGTATGCAGTGTAGATGGAATTAAAGAATCCCTAGGAGTTCTATATTTTCAGAGAGAAGACCACACACACTCACAGACTGATCTTTTAGCAAAGAGCGAACACTACCAAGGTCGCAGGTAGGTGAACAAGGGTTGATCATGTGGCGAAGCCCAGTTCATGAAACTTTCCTAAATTGGTGTTTCCTTGCAGACTTTGCTCAGTAAATGCATTGAGTGAACGAAAGGCGCATGGTGTTTAATTGCACTCCAATGATGGTTGAGACACATTGCTGGAGGAGTTATTCAAAAAACCCAGCCATGCACATGTCCTTCACTCGGCACGATTCATCAGACAGTCAAACAGGGGTTAGTCCATGGAGATGTCAAGCGTTCTGGAGCCTGACAATTTAGAGTGAATAATAATAATCATAATTCTCGTAATAATCATTGGCGTCAAGGAAAATACACACTCCAGAAATAAATGCACTGGCAACTTATGGCAATGATGCTATGAAAATCTATATCTGAAATCAAATACAACAATATTCGATATTTTTTCACATACACCAATCTAATAATAACGAACGTATAGACTAATACCAAATACTAAGACCTGTAGTATCTTGTCAGGATGATCTCTTCGAACATTAGTACATTATTTTTTTGACAAATAATGGACCTGAATTAAGTTGAGTGTACAGGAGCCTCTTTGGAAAGTAAAGCACAGACACACAGCGGAAGGGCAGCTAAAGAGAATATAAAATCATATATTTTAACAGGAATAGTTCTATGGAACCTCACAATTTAGTCGACAAAAACATGCTATTTTTTCTCCTTTTTAATTGTGCTGCTGTGGTCCTGACTGGGTAGATAATGCATGGTATTTTACTCTACTGCTCTAACTATACTGTTTCGTTGGATATGGAGAGACGACTGTGATGACAGCTTGTGCAAACAGGACAGACAGCGATCAGTGACGTCATCACCCTCTCTAACCTATGTAACCTATTACATTTTACTGCTTCTACAAATAAACAGTACAGTATAACCTTCCACGTGTTTCATTGTGACGTGAAAACACTTTATAAATAATTCAAACAAACTGCTAAAAGGAAACAGGAAATTCGAGTTCAATTCTAGTTAAAGGAAGGTATAAAATAAAATCGTTATTTTTCTATTTGTTTTTTCATTTATTTATGTATTTATTTTTACGTTCGGCGATGGTTGAAGTAAACAACACGCGTTTATCAAGCGCGCAGTTACCTGTTCTTTGTTCATTCACACCGGTGTGTGAGTTTGTTAAAAAGGGGGAGGTTGTTTTTCACTGCGGGGTAACGCACACAGGACTTTCTTTGTCATTTATTTCACACTTGAGGTGTTGTGGTTTTTGGAAACAGAAAAAAAAAAAAAAAAAAAAAAAAAAAACTGCCGATAGAGAAGTCCAAATAAGAAGTCGTCAATATGTGGAAAATAGCTGTTGGAAAATCTGAGAAAAAAACAAAAAAAAAACAAAAAAACCCCATAAAATTAAGCAAAAGGGCAGTTTGTTTGCCTGCAAACTGCTACTATACCTCTATGTGCAACTGAAATAAATTGCACCCTCAATTGACAATTAGACAGCCAGCTTATCTATAGATGACAAATTGGAGGGGGCAGCCACGCTGCATTATCACTAGATCTAAAGCACCTAAGACCTGCTGGAGAATCTGTAGGTACTGCAACAAAGGGGATATTCATTGGGAAGCACCTGTGGACCCGAGGAGCTGACTACTAAACCCTCTATACTGAGCATCAACCAGACTGAGCTGCATATAGGGTTCAGCACTGGGAATGGTGACAGCTCCAAGCAGGAGGTCTTAGGAGGAGCGCTGGCTAAGGACTAATATATATATATATTAGAAATTAAATCCTTGACTTTTATGAGAATTACATTATATTCCCTTGGCCAAAAAAACTCTCAATACCCTAGCCGGTAACGACCTTTGAATTTCAATTGAATTGCTAGTAAGCGGGATGCTTGAAAGCTGTGTTGAAATGGAAGTGCCTCCTCCTGCTCTTACTTGCCAAGACGATTGGGAGACAAAGAGGTTTACGCAATGCAAAGGTACCTCATTGTTTGTTCCTGGCCCCTCTCAGGTGTGCTTTGTTTTGTTTTTGCATTTCGAGATTGCATCGTGGGGAGAATCCTCCAGGAAAGGATCCTTGATTTCTCTAGTGTTCCTCCCAGAGAGGGACGATGCCGTCAAGAAATCAATAGCAGGCCAGGGTCGCCATTCTAGCTGATTCCCAGCCATACACTGCATGGCTGATTCCATTGAGATCCGTGAAAGCCCCTGTGCACGAGGAATTATTCTCTTTCTGTGCCAGGGGACAGGCCCAGACCTCGCCATTCACTGGAGCGGTGTTAAGATGACTGCATTCCCCGTCCAGGTGCCCATTCGAAATACATGACTGACCACATACACAGCAGAGTGGGATTACATGCCAATCACAGGCTATTCGCAGGCTTTGTGCTCCAGTGCCCTTGTAGATAATGAGCCAGTCTCCTGCTGAAGGGATACTGTGTCCACCACAAATGTGTCTTTTGGAACATCATTTGTCTAGTGCCTTGACAGTGTTTTGTTCACTGCTTTTTAATTTTGTTTTAGACAGGTCTCACAAAACACGACCCAAAACAAAACTGGCAACAAGAGGGATTTATTTTTAATTTTTATTGATCTTCAGTAAAAAACTGAAAAAACAAAAACAAAAACAAAAAATAAAACTAAAATCAGAGTAATACTTTAAGTATGTCAAGTTAGATTACATACAGCTGCTGAAGGCAGGGTAACTGGGTTTCACACTTAAAACTGCAGTTCCCACTATTTAGTTTTACAGTTTATGTGCACATCTTGTTTACTGTCCAGTTTATTTATATTTCGCCAACAGAAGGGACTCACAGACCATATAAACAAGCCACATAAATAAAACATGGACGATTAGAAATTAAAAAACTAATTAGATTTTTGTTATATCAGTTTTACAGCAGTCTTTTCAATGTAAATGTATGTTGAAAATGATTTCTGGTGCACATGTACTACACAGTTTGCAGAATGCTTTCACAGGACACGCTGTTACCACACTAATGTCTCATTTCCTAGGCGGTGTTCCTGCTATCTGGGCTTGTAACTTGCCCGGGAGTCAGGGCCTTATATAAGCAACCACATCAA
Organism: Polyodon spathula; assembly: GCF_017654505.1. Classification (NCBI taxonomy): domain Eukaryota; kingdom Metazoa; phylum Chordata; class Actinopteri; order Acipenseriformes; family Polyodontidae; genus Polyodon; species Polyodon spathula. Next base: position 5,725,989 of record NC_054549.1, on the reverse strand, counting down.
AAAAAATGGAAGAGCTATTCAAAACAATGCTTCCCTTTTGAACATGAACAGCACATATGCCTTGGGTGTTTTTTGTTTAGTCTAGCATGCATGTCTCTTTCGAACCAAATAATCATTAAATAGCACCACTGGGTGCAAAAAAAAAAAAAAAAAGGGCTCCCGAGTGGTGCATCCAGTAAAGACGCTCCACATGGAGTGCAGGATAGTGCCCCATAGCCTGGAGATCACAGGTTCGAGTCCAGGCTATGTCACAGCCGACCGTGACCGGGAGTTCCCAGGGGGTGGCGCACAATTGGCCGAGCGCTGCAAGGGTAGGGAGAGCTTAGGTCGGCAGGGGAATCCACTGCTCATCAAGCAGTAGCGACCCCTGTGGCCGATAGGGCGCCTGTGGTTCTGCAGTGGAGCCACCAGATCTGTGTTGTCCTCCGGCACTATAGGTCTGGTGGCCTCGCTGTGGATCTGCAGTGCAAAAAATGACAGATTGGCAGGAGCATGTTTCAGAAGGATACATGCTCCAGCCTCCGTTCCCCGAGTCGGCAGGGGGATTGCAAGTGGTGAGCTGAGGATACAGATAATAATTGGGCACACTAAACTGGTGAGAAAACCGGGATAAAAAATTGGAGACAACTAAATCTCTAAAAACCAAAAAATTGGCTATTGGGAACTAAGCTTTGCTGTGTAACGTTGGAGACCTCTGTTTCGACATCAAATATGGTGCAAGTCAGTACAAGTTTCAATTCAATTTATTGTATCCTCATTACACAGCAAAACAAGCCAAACATGTTACTGCAGTGCTGCTTAGATGTGTTTATGCTACAAAACTGATCAGTCAATTACAAATGGTTGAATATAGCTTCTTGGAAATATGAAAACTTCTATATGGTCCAGGATCCAGAAATGCTAGATTAATGATTATCAAAATCATTTATTGCATATCCACTTCAATACCAATATCTTTTTAAATAATAACAGATATGATATATATATATATATATATATATAATATATATATATATATATAGTATATAGTATTTGAACAGTTGCGTAACAAACTTGTTATTTTAAACTACTTTCCAACACGAGAATCATTTTATATGTTTAACACGTCATTTTATCTTCACCCAGCAGACCTACTGCCCAAATAAGACATTTTCTTAAACATCAATCTAAGGATGAAAAAAAAAAACAAGCCTACAGAAAGATTCTGATGTACCGTTGTGTTAAAAAAAAAAAAAAAACTTCAATAAAGAATGCATTTAACAAAACAAACAGAAAACCCAACAAACAAACCCATGAAGGACCTGCCCTGTAAAGAAGGTGCCGGAATGCTTGCGCAGCTGGGCAGTGTTTTAATTAGTGAGATCAGGAAGTGCTCTGCCTGCTGCAGCTTTGTAATCCATTGCATTAGGAAGTGTCCTCTTGGCTCTGCGGATAATTTGTACTCCTTGGTTCAATGGTCTGGGCATTGACTCATCTTCCAGGTGGCCTCATAGTGACTGCGGGGGGAGATGCTGCATTTACATTTTAAAAGAGGTTAAAAAAGCGCTACCCAAGGTTTTTCAAATCCAGTTTCTTACCTTTTATTAGAACAAATTATATTATTATGATTACTGCCCACAGCTTTTGGGTGTTTTTGTTGTATTTTATACTTCGGTTTGTATTGTGCATATATTTTTAAGATGAAAAGTTCTTTGAGGCCATTGAACAAAAAAAAAGCCATTCTTCGTTATGTCGCGATCACAAGATAATTTATCTCAGGATCTCGATGTACTACCGACAGTACAAGTCGTTTTTTCAAGCTCACAAGATCTCGGGGGGAAAAAGGAAGTAATGGCTTCCGTTTTCTTGAGATCCTGAGATCATTGATCTTGTGATTACGAGATAACAGGATGGTAATGCATCGGAATCCTGAGATAAATGGCTTATCATTAGATTTTTTTGATGGCCTCAACGAGCCGCAGTAGAAAAGAGGCTTCCTTGTGTTGGAATGCAATCTCACTGCATTCAGACCACATGAACTGGATGAACCAGGATGCAGCAGCTGATAGTACTGTATTCTGGATTAATGTACAACAACAACTAAAGAATCACATTCTCTGCAGAATAAAAAAGGCACTAGTAATAATAATAATAATACAATGGTTTGCAAGGACAGGCAACCATGCACTGAAACATAATGAAACATCTGAATGTGTTTTATGTTGCAAGACCAACTATACTTAAAACAGTTTCAGTCTATATGCAATGTTAGGATGTGATGCCTATGTTATTTAAAACAAGGACAAAGCATTTTTAACATGTTTATTGCCAGTTATTTCAATTTGGCATAACTCTCTCCATACTATACAACATGTGTTTTTCCTGTAGTTAAAATCTTTGTTCTATTTAAAAATATTTACTTTTTTTTTTCTTGAGAAAAAAATAAAAGTGCTAGGTTATGAAACCAAAGTCTCCTTGTTCCTGTCTTCTTCCCAAACCACTAAGCCACCCCTTGAGTACTACAGGAAAAACAGGAGTGCCAAGCTTTAATTCTGGTTAGATGCAGACATCACAAGCTGATGTTGCTACAGAAATAAAACATTAAAAATAAGCCAGCACCATAAACTGTAGGGTTACAAAGAATTGGAAACAATTAGTCTCTTCTAAATAGGAATTAGCTGAGACAATGAGGGAACAGAGGGTTCCTGACTCAGGAACTGTTTCGTCTAGCCATAAATCTGAGCCAGACTTTTTAGTTTAAGTTAAGTAAAGGCAAGTGGCCACATCAAAAGAATGGAGTGCTCCATGTTATAAACAGAAATATCTGCCAGCTGGCACGCGAGACCTTACTTTAAATAAAAGTTCTTATTAATGTCAGAGGAAGGAAACCGGGAAGCAGGCTCTGAGATTCACTATAGCACTGTACAGCGCTCTGCCCATAACTCCAGACTTCAATTGACTAGAATGTCTGGTTAAAAACACTGGCTGAAATTTCACTTGACAGCGGCAGATCTTTAAACAGATTTTCATGCAGGACGGGTCACAAACTTCTGGAAAAAAGGGTCTCTATGAAAGCCTCTTTAAACTTACTAACTCCTCCTTGTAGAAGTCTTATATATCATGTCTTGAATGTTATGTATACTGTAAGCTGTCTAATGCAGGTCTGGGAAAGATCACTCTAAATTAAGCACAGCTTGGGGAGGAATTGGGCTGCCCCTAGTTAAATACGATTGCAAATAAGGCATCTGTAAATACAACAGGAAATGAATTTACCTTGCTTTTAAAATGGGCATGGCTAACACTGAAAAGTCATCAGTACAGCATTGTAGAGCAAGGGTAGACAATCCTGATCCTGGAGTGCCACAGACACTTCTGGGTTTTGTTTTACCCAAGCCCTAATTGATTCAAACATTGGCTTAATTGGTCAGAATGACCATGTGTTCCAGGTATTTAGCAATTGATGATTAAGAGATACCTACAAAACCTGCAGGATTGTGGCTCTCCAGGACCAGAGTTGCCTACCCCTGTTGTAGACCACTGACTACAATGAAAGTCAGGGGTGGTTTCTCTGATAGAAGCAAGACTTACTGACTCTGGCCCCAATAATTGCTGACTAGACACATTTGTGGCGGCTGCTTCAATTGCTGTTCATTTACGCATCCAAAAAAGGTCTTCTTACCCAATCCATCAACTCAATTACAGCTCCCAAGCATATAATGGAGATCATCTGTGTGTGTGTGTGTGTGTGTGTGTGTGTGTGTGTGTGTGTGTATGTGTGTGTGTGTGTGTGCAAAAAATATATATATATATAATTTTACAAGCATATAATTCAACCCTGGCACATTCGTTTAGTTCCTCTCTTAGAGCTAACAATGCTACACGGCTGACACTAAAATCAATTTGCACGTTACTGCTCCCTTGACTGGCAGGCACAGAGCATTTGGATCCTATTCATTTCCAATGCCTAAAGCAAACAGACAAAGACATATTGATTATTCCCAGAAGAAAATCACAATAACGACCCATGGGTTTGAGGATCCAGTCAATGCGGCGCAAGGCACAGTAACACCTATGCCAGTTCAACTCGACCGTTTTCACTGAATGCCTTTTTGCAGCGGGATGCACACAGGGGCTGGGAGAGGTGTGTTTAACAATACAGGCCCGGGCTGCCAATTATCTCTTCGCTGGAAGCCACAAGTTCTTAGAGAGTGGGACTGAGTGTGGGAAAGCAGACAGAAGTGCTTTATTTTGCCACCGGTGATGGAAGGGCCCTGTTGCTACAGCCTGACCCCGGAGAGTATCCCACTTCTCATCATTTTATTTACAGTCTCACTGAAAGCCCTGTTTGTTTTGGCTGTTGTGTGCTGTTCTCATCGGTCTCATTGTTCAGAGTTGAGATGGGGGTGTTCGCTTCTGAAAGGGAGGTTATAAATTCAGGTAGCCATGTGGTAGGTAAATGGGGGCAGCTCTTTAGTGAAGAGGCTGCCGAGTGTCACAGCTAATATAAATGTGTTTGCCATCTGCAAACAAGAGGACCTGTCTCGTCCCTGACATGGGAACCCCTTTCAGTCTAGCTTTATTGTCTTTTTATCCTGGGTCAAGAAGGAAGGGAGATAGACAGTAACTATTTACTACCACCCTGTGCATTAAATTGCATTAGAAAATGGGCCGAGGGAGGATTCAACGGCCTTAATAGTTTGACCAGAGTTTAAAAAAAAATATATATATATATATATATATGTATTCTCTCTTTGAAAAGGAAAGGAGAAACAACATATCCTGCCAAATTGGTGTTTTTAAAAATGGACTTAAAGAAAGAATTTAAAAGCACATATTGAGTGTGAAAATGCAGTAGAAATGTAATTCTGCACGCATATCAAAGCAAAACCAGAATAACTTAAAGAGGCCTGTTCAAAATGGGAACCTGACATTTTTAATCTGCACCTAAAGCCCAAAGTAACAGCTGGTTGCGTGCGCCAAATGTTTAAATTCACATTCTTTTCATTGTCTCATTGTTTTAACAAGTCCTATTTTAAACAACTACTGCAAACATCTGGTTATAACCATGGTTTTGCATGTTAGGGATCAGCACTGACTTTTGTGCAAAACCATACACTTCTTTTAAGATACTACTCAGGAACTGTGGCAAAGAACAATGGAAAAATCGAACATATTGAGAGCGTATACCTCTGTGAGTCATTATTAGCAGTGCTCTGGGCAATAATGCAAAATGTTTCTTTTAACACGCTTCTGTTTGCCTTTCTCAGGCCCACACAAATCATTTCTATGGAACAAGAAAAGGTTGTGCGCGCCCAAGTGTGCTTTTACAGCGCTCTTATCATGCCGTTCCACCACATCTATTTATCATAAATCTCGTGCGCTTCGCAGCACTTCAGAGCGTTAACCTGAGTCGAGTGTGCCAAGCCTGCCTGCAATTTATTTTGTCTTAATTGCCAACCAGGGATGATAAAGGATGTTTAATAGCATCACAGAGTTTAAGGAAATGTTTATTTTTGGAGATTGGGAAAAGTTAAGTTGGTCGATCAGTGGCAGCTTTCCTGATAGAGCGTGTATTTAATCAACATGGATAACTATCCTAAAAAAACAAAGATAAGAATTCCATTAGATACAGGTAAAAAAACAGATTTACACCTGCAAAGGATCTATACAGCATAGTAGCACGACATAATTATACCTTAATGGGTTTATTTGGTATTTCTCTAGTGCCTTTGCTGGTAGCTAACTTAGTGGTGGATTCATTTAAAAAAAAACAAAAAGCGTGCCACCTATTTTTCTTGCTATGACTATATTCAATAACATGTTTTCTATAGCGGACTTGTTAAATGATAACACAAGTTTGCCACTTTTGCTACCCCTCTTATATCAGGAAGTTGTATTGAATAGGGCCATAGAAGAGGGAAGCAACACAGATCAAAAGGCAGAAGCGCTGTACTTTTTGATTGAATCTATCCAGTGTAACTAACCCTTTTTTTCAAATACGGAACAAAAAAATTCAATTTTATTATCTGAAGGGTGAATCATCCATAACTTCAAAATACAGTTAAGGAAAGTGATCTGTACAGCATACACCTTTCATGTAATCCCTAATGCAACTCGCAATGCGCCTGCCGGTCGCCACATATGAAGATATGCCAACGGTGTTGTTCCTTTCCCAAGAACGTGCATTCACTTTCTTCTTTGGCCTCAACCTGTTGTTTATTAAAGTTTGGCAAAGCACAGATTCAAACGAATGGTGCGTTGGGTAAATACGGTGTGTGTATTCAAGCCATTGCAATGGTGGCTTGCTTCACTGGAGCCCAAGGGAATAATAGTACTGCTCTGTGTATTTAGACACCATTTCCATTCTCCGGGATATGAATAAGAAGGAAACTGTATACTGTATACCCAGCTGTATATTATTAGCTCCCTGGGTGTTTTTGTTCTTGTGCTGTGTTTGGGTTAGGTTCCATATTACTGGCTCTGCCTTGGCATTTTTGCATGAGAATCCCCCACAATAAAGTCTTCAAGTGTGGGCATGCTAGCAAAAGTTTTACATGAGAAAGTGATGATGGCATATGAGGTTCGATTTCCTTTTCGAATGGCAAAATCCCCTTCCTTTAAAATCTGCTACTACCAGTGACAGCAAGTATTTATAATCCTAATCTGTGTGTTTGTAGACAGAATGATAAAAGGAGAAAAAGTCAAATTGTGCTTTCATGAGGGGTGGTAGCATCTGTTTGCGTGGTATTAGGTAACAAGCCAATATCCGTCCTGGGGTTGTATTCTCATTGGAGTTGACATAGTAACTACATTTATTCTGGTTCTTTGTGATACATTGTATTAAAAGGTGTGTACATATGATGAATGAATAGACAGGTCAATGCACGTTCTTATGGTATTAACACACAGCATTGAAAATAAATATACTGTATATATACACACACACACACACACACACACACAGAGTATAACGTAACTCTGAAATGTTAATTTCTTATGTTCCCCTTCCCCATATTGCATTATTATAATTATGCTGAGAGGAAACAAGCAATACTCAAAGCCTTTATAGATTATCTGTGCAATGATCTGTCTCTCTCTCTCTCTCAGTCCTCTCTGGGGAGGGAGGAAACTCTCCTCAATCTCGGGTCACTCTTCTCTCTCTCTCTCTTCTCTGTCTATAAACATTTAAAAAACTGGCATTTAGTTGCAATCTTACATGTACAGTTTTAACCCCACACGAAACCTTCCCTTTATCTCCTGAACAGAAAATAGATGCCGGACTGTCCTGCATCAAGTTTTAATTGTGTGTGTGTGTGTGTGTGTGTGTGTGTGTGTGTGGTGTGTGTGTCGTGTGTGTGTGTGTGTGTGTGTGTGTGTGTGTTGAGGGATGCTAACAAGATATAACCTTTTGCCCTTTGACATCTGCTGCAAAAGATAAGTTAAAAGTAACTTGACTTTCTGTATTCTTAAATCCCTTTTGGAATATATATATATATATATATATATATATATATATATATATATATATATATATATATATCATATGTATATTTCAAACATTTTATCTTATGCATGACGTCAGATAAGCAGATAATGTGAATGCACTTGTGTGTTATTGATGTTTAGCTTCGAGCAGGAAATCAATAGTCCATTGTTTATCAGATGTAGTTAGTTTATTTCTTTAAAAAACCCAAGTATTGGTCTGTGACAGACATCTGGGAAATTCCTGAGGAAATAGCAAATAGGGAGAGCTGCAGAAGCTTGAATACAAAGAGACAGCATGCAGGCAATCCAGTCATTGCCTGTTATAGAAATGCATGCATGTCGTACAGTCAATTGTTAATGCAGTCTTCCTTCACTGAACTGTAGCCGACTGTATCCATAGTTAAGAGAGCGCACATCATGCACTTAACCTAAAGGTCATTGCACACTGGGTCTGTTTCTTTATTTGAATTTATCATTTGAAATTATTATAAGAACATGAATTTAACAAAAATGCAATTCTTAGCATTGCACACTTTAGAATGAAAATCATTGTGATTCAATTCACTGTTATGCACGGTAACAAACAATGATATTTACGAGGGAGACATCTGATCTTAAATGAAAGCAGTCTTAATGTCACAACTGTGGTAATACATAGCATTGATGCTAATTTACAACATTTAGGGACAACAGGTGGAAACTGAGAGAACGGATTTGGTGTGCAATAGCCTAATAAGGATGCTGGTGAAATAGCATGAGGATAAAATGGAAATATAGCTCATTTGAAAACTAGCTTTTTGCTATGCAGCATGACTGGAGAATACTGGTATCACACTGAATGCCCAGAGCCAATCACCCACATTTCACAAATGAGTAATCAGAGACAGAGGTGAGATCACTGAATCGCGAGTCAATTAAACCATTGAATAATTGATAGAGAAAGACAGCATGAGCTAGCCAGAATGATGGCAATATTGTATCAATCAGAATCTGCTAAATGTCAGGCTGACTCGATCTGAAATGAGAGAATTTGCTGGTTTTGGCTCAGTCCCTGCACTGTGGTATAATCAGGCACAGCTGGAGTGTGCTCAGTGGAAGGGTTGCTCTGTTTATTCACAGCCCCAGTGGTGAGAATGCCTTGAACGCCATCAAAAAGACTTCGCCCATGTCCTCGTCAGCTGATTCTACACTGCACAGAGTTAACTGACTCGTTTCATTTTTATTTTTGTTGACAATGAAAAGCTGCCAAACAGTAGGTTCACTTACTCGCCTTGCCTCTGCTATGGGGGAGGGCCAGGGCTTGGGACTAGCCTACTTTTGACAATTCTCATAAGACAAGATCTTGGTATCCTGCTTGTAAGACAAAGCCCAGGGGTGATTCAGTACAGTGAGTAACTTCCTCAAAGTGTCTGTCTGAGACAAGCCTGGGCATGCAGCTCGTCACACAGCTGACTAAGACCACACAGGAGAGGGTTAAACCCTGTTTGAACCTCCTCACCTTCCAAAAACAGAGGATTTCAGAGTAAAGGCAGATCCAAGATGTGATGCATTGATGTCAGGTAGTGGTAGCGTGCCAGATGAAATTAAACTCCTGTCACACACACAAACACAAACACATTCCAATGCATGCACAGCCACACAAACACACACTTAACCTGCCCGACCCACCTTTCTCCTCCCACGCGTAATGGGCAATGGTGTGTGATGCACTGCCATTACAGATCGAAACACCGGCTGGTGAGAAGAGAGTACAAGCTCCATAACTGCTTGTGTGCTTGGCTCTTTGGTGCAGTGGTTCAGAAGCTTGCTTATAGCGCAGCTCAACACAGACAAGCTTAAGCCCAGAACTCATGAGAAACTCTGAGTGCTTGGCCTATAGTTGTAACTTGAGGGATGAGAAATCTAATCTTTTGCATGTCTGATATTTTTAGAGGACTGTCTACTGTCTAGTGACAGCAGCTTCCTGTATTATATTATACTAGCTAAAGTACCCGGCGTTGCCCGGGGAAATTCAATATTTCATGCATGACAAATTGGGGAATGGTAGCCGTATGGTTTCCTATAAGTTCCCGATCTTGGGTGTCGCACAGTGCGCTTGGACCACTTTCCCTTTTTTTTCCCCTTTATTTTTTCAGTTTTTTGCCATTTTTACATTTTTTTAAAAAAATGTTGTTCTTTTTATTTATTTTTTGGTTTTGTGGGTTTCTTTAATTTGAGACACATGGCTACTGTAGTGATCCAGCAATAGGGTTCGTGAATAAAGTACCCCGGGGGACAAAATTGTGGATCCAAACACAGCCCTCAACCTTCCCCTGGATGAAAGAGGAGGCCATGCAAAGTATGGTTGCACTGGCTCCTGCGGGGTCTGAATGCATAAAGGAACAGACAGACAAACTTTCTTCTTTATATATTAAGATGGTATGATATGATATTATATTAATTACAAGCTGTTTTGTCTAAAAAACATTTTAACTAAAATGTCTGTACCTATTTTCAGTATTAAGAACCAGTTTCCCTTGTAGGGAACCTCTAGTCTTACGGCCCTCTGCTCCCTGGTTGTGAGACCTCACCTGCACCCTTCAGACTTGGAGAGTGTCTTGTAAGCGCCTACACAGGTTCAAGGGTCTAAAAGCCCTATATTTATATAAAAAGGAAATCTCCTAACCCCCCATGTGACAGGGATCCATTCTCTCCCCCTTGTGGAACAGGGTAGTTTAATTATTTAGTTTGATATTTTGTCTTCATAACATGAATTCAGAACTAACTGAGGGGTAAAGAGAGAGCACACTGCATCAGCAAGAATTTATTAGAGAGGAATTCTTCCCTTAGGAGGTAACGTTTATACAGAAATAAATGTATGCCAATGATTGACAAAAAAAAAAGAACAAACCATCGAATTTCAGGACTCAGGGTCTCAGTATCGGCGAGACATCTAGGGAACTCTATACGATCAGCATACTATTGGAATTTAGTTTGGAAATCAGGTTTAAAAACATTACCCTGCTTGTCCCTGGCATTATTTATTGATTCCACAAAATACATTTCATTATATAATCAAATAATGTTTGATCAGTCTTTAAATAAACAAAGAAAGTATGTTATTAACCATTTCAAAAGAAAACAATATAGTTAATAAGTAAAGCAGGGGTTGACGTCCGCTAGGATAAGGCAGAGCGTAAGAGCATTATCCAGCAGTGCATCAACCACCTATCTTAGATTATCCCTGGAATTAGTCCTCAGAATCTGTTCCTGAAGCAAGCCAGGGCGTTCCATAGATTATTAAAGGATTATTTTCAGTGGAAATTTACAATTTGAACCCCTCGCTGATAATATTTAACAGGTGACTTGTTTTGTTTGGGAACTGTATCCTGGCTCTATTGCACAGTCCCAAATTACTTGATTCCCCTTAGACAGCTCAGGAATCATGCACATAAATACTTACAAAACCTTTGACCTGCATACCAATCTTTACTTTCTCCTTGGAATCTGTAAAATGCATAGATATTGAGCTTAAGCGACCAGTGTCCGGAAAGTAAGTGCTCACTGAAAAGTGAAACCAGGGACCAAAAATACTTAGAAACAGCCTGTGAGTGTCAGAGGGCTCAGATCTGTGTGGGATATGAACAGCTCTGATATGTGAGACCCAGGCTGCTGAATACTTTCTGCTCACTGTTTGGTAGATGGCACTCTGCGACATTAATGTGATGTTATAAATAAGATTAGCTGGCTGAGCATTAGGAAAGCCCCGTGGAAATCTGTGTGGGTTTTGAAAACCTTACTGGATAAACGCACAATGGGCAAATGAGATTATATTAAATGTTTTCCTGAAAATGCAGTTTCACAAATAAGCACATGTGCACCCATGGAAATGCAAAGCGTGGGGGTCTAAGATCTTTATTAATTTGCCTCACTGAGCAACGATATGGGAAGTTGTGATAGTAGAATTCATAGAAAGCCATTCAGAAAGGAGGCACCCACAAAAGATATGAACAATTCTTTATTGCATTTGACAGATGGCCATGTTCATGATGAAACGTAATATAATTTGGCCCATCGTCCATTGGAGGTCGATAGCTGCCCTTATACGCTGGCTGAACTATGATGCAATGACTACTGACTGATGACAGCTAATGCCAGCGGGTTGGACAAGTGGCAGTCTGGGCCACCTTCCCCCTGGATAAGGCATGCTGCAAGGTGGAGACAGCAGAGGAGGAAAACCAAACAAACGACAAGGAGGCGTAGATGAGAGGGCTACTGAAAGGAACAGTTTGATTATGTGTGATTACAGGGTAGATTCTCCTTTCAGAAACACAACATCGTTTCCAATGTGGAAGAATTACAAAGAGATGACCACGCTTTCACCTTTCTCTTTAATTTTAAGAATGTTCTGTTCATCTATAACGGTGAATGTGTGTAAGTGGGGGGAGCTGCATGGAAGACACTTTTGTAATACAACAAATTACTTTGAATGATTACTAATTAGCTTAACTAATTAGCCGAAAATGCAGTTTTTAGTACTACGGTAGGTACAGAATATAAATACGAATAGACAACAAATAATGTATATAAGTTTACTGCATTAACTAGAAAAGCACAGTGAGTCACTCTATAATAAGAGACCTATAAATCAGTCCAATGTTATTATGATATTACCATCTCTTGTTTGTTCCAGGTGTAACTGTGACTCCCTGGCTGAAGTGACATAAGCGATATTTCCTCTTAATAGGGTCATTTAGATCAATAGGACAGAACAGTGAGTCAGTCTTTAGTATACGTTCTAAACAAAAATGTCATTAGATAAAACACAAAAGCCTGGATAAATCTAACGAGAGGCGATAAGGTTATAATAAAGGAAGACGAACCACAAGATCCTGTGTTTCAGTCCAAGCTCAGCCTCTGATGCACTGTGTGCAAGTCACTTGACGACTTTGTGTCTCACTCTCCTCCAGCTGTCAAGACAAGTCCCTCAGGCTTGATGAACACGATCGTGGGGTTCCTCTTCTCCACTTTTATCAATGAAACTTACCTGTGCAAGCTGGTCAATACGCAAGCTGTCCCTTCACTCAGCATCATGCATGTACTCTTGGCCAGGAAGCAAAGTTGTGGGTAAATCTGGATATCTGAATACGGTTTTATTCTCACTGACTGCCATATGAAATGTTATTCCCAACAAGCAAACACCACGCTTATAAATAACCAGCAACCATTTACAGGGCTTAAATTGTGTTCAGTTCTGGTCACCTCGCTATAAAAAAGATATTGCTGCTCTAGAAAGAGTGCAAAGAAGAGCGACCAGAATTATTCCCGGTTTAAAAGGCATGTCATATGCAGACAGGCTAAAAGCATTGAATCTGTTCAGTCTTGAACAAAGAAGACCAAGCGGTGACTAAGTGTCTCTCTGCTGGAGAACAGGTGCCTGCAGCTTCTTATTTAAAGGGTAGTAAGCCAGTCTCTGCTATGTTATACTAAGCATTTCCTTAAGACCTGATCCTGCCAGGGCTCAGTATAGTATTACACAGAGGTGTTACTGTATCAGAACACTATCTTAAATGTTGCATTTTCTTTTTCCAAACTAGATTAAGTACTCATGAAAAAAATAACACCTTTCATTTTAACTGCTGCTCTGCAACAGCTAGTGTTGCATATTGTTCTCCTACACATTACAGTCCCATATGTATTGCACATGTTTATAATTTGTCAAGAGTAGCTTCCAAGTGCAAATAGTAAGTCTTGTAAGCTTGTTAAAGCCTGGCTGGAGCTACCACAAACACGTCTTTCCAATTATCCACGCCTGCTTTCAGTTCTAGTGAGCTACGTCCTTTTAAAATCATGCAGACCAGAGGCAACAACAGCTATATATACAAATAAAAAAAAGTTTAAAACACAGTGTTTCTTTTTTTCTTTTCTTCTTTCATTCTTTTTTTGTTCTTTCTAGTTTTTTTTTCTGTCTTGAATTGCATGTACTATAAGGAGAGGGACAATATCCATCAGCCAGGTGAGGTGCAGGATGGACAAAGGAGCAATGTGTGAGCTTCTCAAAAATCATCGGGCTGGCCTGAACCCTGCCATGATTATAAAATGACATGGGTACACTTGAAGGTTGAACAAAAACGTTCAGATGTGAGGGATTTAAAAAGTCTGTTTAGTTTTGATTTTAAAGGGAGGAGGGTTGGCGTCATTACCATGAAAAATAATCTTAATGTTCCTACCCACACATTAGTTAAAAATAGATTAATTTAGACATCCAGGAATGGCCTCCGACTTATCACCATGCCACCCACACTGGCTCCGGAGGCGGAGACTGTGTCACCTGGTGCTGTCGTTCTGTGCAGCTGCAAAAGAAATTTCAATCGACACTTCCTTCGAGCATGCGGAGTAAAAAATAATAATTAAAAAAAAAGCACGAAATTATTTTAAATAAACATCTGGGATCGTGTAAAGGAAATTTAACAACAAATTGCTAAATTTCTATGAAGCAACTAATGTTATTTGTTTCTGCTAACGATCCTAATAGACAAGCAAAACACGGTTTATCACCGTTTCTATTAGGCTAATACATATAATAACGGTGTCGCAAGTTTGCTCGTCAAAAGGCACAGAATATGATTTAAACTGTTTAATAATGAAGTCTGACTGAGACATTAAGCTTTAACATAACAGGGCCTAATGTCGACTTGTTTCGGATTCAGTTGCACAGTTAGAGCCAGAAATGGTTTTAAAAGATATATGACGCAAGAGGGAGTGGCGGGTCTTTAACTGTGAATGAAGTTAAGAATATGGATTGGGCAGTACAGGAGAAAACTGCGATTGTTTGTATCTATTATTTATTTATTTACATATTTATTTATGTTGTAATTGTATTGCTTTTAAAACGAGTAATCACTTGGAATGAAAGCAGTAACTCATAACTAAACGACCACATCCCGGTCCTTAAAACTGAGGACAGGGGTTCAGGATGCCCTCTAGTGGCAGAAATAACCATTACAGACCACCCCCTAAACACCCCCCCCCCCAGCATTTCACGTTGCTCGCGCTGAAATTGTATGCACAAATAACGCTGACAAATGTAGTCAGTTTTAGCAGTCAACTTTAATTTTCTAAAATAACATTTAATGACTATGAGATAACAAGACAAAGTAAAAATAGCCTATCACCGGAAATCACCTTCCAAATTACTTGTAATTTTGATTTAAAATTTATACTTATTATGCAGAAAGAAAGTTTTTTTGTTGTTGTTGTTTTTTTTAGCACTACTGGGTAGCGCTAATATATAAAAAAAGAAAGAACAAAGCAATGGTGCACAAAACGTATTAACGCCGTATCGTTATCACATAATCGTTTACAACTGCAAAAGATACGTGTGTGCAACGAGCGTCTGGAAACGTGGAACACAAGGATTTACGCAACTACATCACGGAAGATGATGTCATCCTCAGCACCTGCCCTAGCTCTATACAGCACGTCACAGTCCATTCACGGGCTACTAACTGATGTGATTAATTGAACCCGTACTGCCTATAGCATGGTTCAGCGGTGTTACTAATTGTAACAATATTGACCATGTTGTGCAAACTGTATATCACGACTGAGGGCTCTAGTTCAAGTATGTTTGCATTTATGTGTTTGCTTAACAGTCGCTGTTTTCATTATCATGTTCAGTATTCGTTGATAAACTAAGCACTTACAACTTAAAATACCTTAATAAAAGGCTAATTCGTTTGTTTGTTTTTTTGGCTCCATCTCCTCGTTATTTCAAGGGCGCAATCTGTGCTTGTAGAAATGTATTGGAATGGGACAAACGATCTAATTAGGCAGCTCGGGAGGTGACCCTGACCTCCAATGAACGCGCACCACTTCCCAAGAGGAGCTTCATTGTAAACTAAATAATGAGGGGACAGCGTAGAGAAGCCCGGGGCCACATGCCTCCCTTTCATGAAACAAATCTATTACCATATATGCTAACCTATAGACAGTGCGGATGTTTAAGTACAAATGATGAGGCCAATAAATATTTTGAACAAGGGTGGGCCTCCGAGGATGATGAAAAAAGTGCTTCAGCAATAAATATAATAGTGTTGTCGTTGTTGTTAGCAAATTATTAACAATGCATAGTCACACGATAGAGGTGTATTGAAAAACACAAACTTAAAAATTGGTTTTAAGCAATATTCCTACCTTACTTGACTATGATGTGCGCAAAAGTCTAAGAATTAAACATCTATATTTTAGCGCTAGGGAATATACAAACCCATTGCAGTGCATGTAACTACAGATGTAATGAAGACAGTTTATCAATCCACTGAAAAAGGGGTCGTTTTCAGAGGTCGTGTCCCCGTTTAGGGTCGTGTGGAATTGAGAAGCATGCCACATCTCATTAGAACGTATCATATGCATGCTGTAAAACGCATTTAACCCTTTCGTTCATGGCGACTTCAAATGTCACTGAGTAAAATAAATAAATAAATAAACTCTTCTAGTCTTTATTTGTGAACATAAGGAAGACGCAAATGAATGCCTCATATGAGGATGCAATTTGACCGATACAAAACAATGGGGAAAAAAATGAAATTATATATATATATATATATATATATATATATATATATATATATATATATATATATATATATATATATATAGATATATATTGTCACACTTTTTACTCTTTACCTCAACCTGGTGACATGTAGCGAGGTTCTGTTCCTCGCTGTATTGAAGAATAACTCTTCACATAAAAATTGATGATTTTTATTTCAGCATAAATAAATGATTATGATACGGTTGAAAACGCGCCGGTCACCTGTGACAACTTGTCCTATACTGGGGTTGGTTGTCACAACGTATGTTCTTGCTTTTACAGTAGACAATAATGCAACATTTTTAGTTTTTTTTTAATAACATAAAGTTTCTACTGTGCACAATGACAGAAAAAGTTGTATTTTTACTTTTTATGTGATCATAAAAAATACAGACCTATATATA
This sequence comes from Polyodon spathula, assembly GCF_017654505.1. Classification (NCBI taxonomy): domain Eukaryota; kingdom Metazoa; phylum Chordata; class Actinopteri; order Acipenseriformes; family Polyodontidae; genus Polyodon; species Polyodon spathula. Next base: position 5,709,543 of record NC_054549.1, on the reverse strand, counting down.
TTTGAAATGTCAACCCATGCTACAGAATAATAGCACAGTCGCCACAGAACCAGAGGACAAACAGGAAATCATTTAAATAAGCACTATATGGTGTAAAATAAGTAGAAAGAAAAAATATAAGACTTCTTCCTATAGGATTTACATGTGACAACCAACCTCCAAAACTATGTGACAACCTGCCCCAGCCAGACTTTACATGATAATTTAATTCTCTCAGTAATACTGAGAGAACCTACTGGCTTGGTTTTTACACCAAAAGATAGCTTTTTACTTTGAGTATGAAAAAAAAAAAAAAATATGTGCTAACCTTTATGTTAGATGGAATTGACCTCAAATTAATATAGAACTCTATATTTCATGCATGAAAGGGTTAAAATGTACATTCATCATAATAGGAGAAGCAAAGTGTGTTTAAGGCGCTTATTTGAGCACTGTTGTTATACAAAAACTGTTAAGCTCTGCTTCATAACTTAACACATTGTAAGTGTCACTGTTTTTCATACAGTGTTTTTATTATATATATATATATATATATATATATATATATATATATATATATATATATATATATATATGTATATATATATATCAGAGTCGTGTTACAAGCAGTACTTTGCCGCTGCAGTTCAACTACCACTAGTCGAGCACCATTGACCGCGCCTGCAATGTTCATTGCTGAAGGCTCGCCCAGCGGCAGGCGCGCTCGTGCGCCTCCTCACCTCCAGCAGCAGCAGCACATCCAGCGCAGGGCCCGAGCTGCCAGTGGGAATTACTGACTGGCTCTCCGCCCGACCACAAGCAGCCGAGTTCGCTCTGTTCTCACGACCTCGGTACCACACAGGCATCTCTGAACTGTTAACACAGCCACGCAGCGCATAGCTGGCCACAAGAGACACACACTGCCAACTAGCGTTCCGATGACGCACTTGCAAAGTACAGCCTCGTTGGCCGCCGCTGGGAAACAGCCTTGTAATTTTGAAGCTGCAGAAAATACACAGTAGCCTAGTCTGTACTCTGTGGAGGTGGTAAATCTACAGATTATTATTATTAAATTAACACAAGCTGCTTTTCATCTATTTGTCAACTGAAGCTGCAATTTATGCCCAAGCATTATGTTCCCTTTGATAGATGTATTATATAAAGTCAATGGATGTGTTCCAGGCCATTTGAAACAGGTTAGCTGACTCTGAATTTGGGATGATTTCACTCGCGGGTATTATATATTACAGAACAGGACACATTCGTGTAATAACATTGTATATTGTTACCACTTCACCAGTGCAGTCAAGTTCAATGGTATAGGTTATTATATTTGATATTGCTTTTGAATTGCAAATATAATTTTATTTTTCATTACCCTATATCCCACACATTCTTAAAATAAATAAATCAATAAATAACTACTTGCATACAAAGTTAAATACGTGAAATCATAAAAAAGCTAAGAAACTATTTTAACAAACATCGTTCGTGTAATGAAACTTCATAGAGCGCCGTCTACACCGTGCAGCTCGTATCAATAAATACAGCAGGGACTGTGACAGGAAAAATGCTCTGTAGCAAGATTGAGGATTTGTGACGGCAGATAATTGAAGTGCACGTTGAGAATGTGTGGAGTTAGGAGAATCACAGAAACTGGAACCCGCTGCTGTAACCGAGACTCAGCGACTGGGAGCAAGTGGTGCGAAGAAGCGGCACACGGCATGCAACATGCCGACAAGCGGGCAACCGCACGACCCGGTCCCTGCATTCTGCACACATGGGACAGATCGATTTACAAACCGGGATAAAATGAAGGAAGGAAGGAAGGAAGGAAGAGGGAGGGGCGGGTGGGGTTACTCCGGGGTAATCTTAAGCACTAAAAACACAGGGAGAAGCCAGAGAGTTTATGCTATTTCTGAATTTATTAATTTAATAATATACATCCAGGCTGACGTTTGATGCAATTGTTAAACATTCGTCGCAATTCTCCAATATTATTATTTAATAAGCACAGAACACTTGGGAAGCAACCTTTTAAATATGCAAGGTTTTGTTTTACTGTAGGGTAGTATTTTCCAAGCACTTACAGGTGTCCTAAGTTCTAGCTATAAAAGGATTCAAGATTTATATATATATATATATATATATATATATATATATATATATATATATATATATATATATATATATATATATTAGAATGTTTGGAGCACAGCTTCTGTGCAAGTGGAATGAGCGCTAAGACGCATTTTCCTGCATGCTAGTTCTTTAACGATTCGAGCTGTTTCTGTAAATCAGGTATTCAGGGTGGAACTGAGCAATTGAACGTACAAAGGATGCAAGATTCCTTCCATCTTCCCCATCAATGTGGCAATCTGTTAGGACATTAACCCCAGCGCGGAGTTCCCAGGAACTTCAATGGGGCTTAGAGTTCTTACAGATCCCGCTGCATACGAGATGAGACCTTTTCATACTTTTAATTACCTTTCGCAAAAAGAAAAATATTCTCCCGCCTTTGGGGATGAAGTCTATTATACCCACTATAAAGTCTACGGCGCTATACATTTCCCGCCTTTACTTTTATTGGGCCATTTAATGAAATGATCAACTTTATCCCGCGCAATGCATTGTCCGCGTGGTTTAGAATGGACTGGAACTTTAAAATGCATTTTTAACACCTGATGCAACAGAGGCCAAATCACCCCGCGCAGTCCAACGCTGCAATTTAAAGCTTTATATTTAAATTACAATGAACTCTTTACAATTGACATTTTGAAGTGCGAAAGCACGTTTTCTGAGACAATAGAACAGTATTTTAAAAAGGTATAAAAGCAGCACAAAACTAATCAGATCAATAATGTAACTGTTACACTAACGTGTTATGTCTCTAAAAGTTATAATGCTCCGCGTAAGTTCATGAACTATTGTAAAAACACAGTATACTGTAGTTAATATCGTTTTTTTTATTATTATTATTATTTCTAGTTAAACTTAATGTATAGAAAACATACAATGATGGTGCAAATAACAGGGACTGTCAGTGTTGGCATTGCCTAGCGTTGTACTCTGCTCAGCCCTGGTTTGGGCGGATATGTATAAATGTGTCACATTGTACAGCAATGGCTGTGTGTTAACGAGCAGGAGGGTGGGCGTCTTTCCCTAAACATTGTAATACCTGGATACTGCGATATAAACAATGCAAAGGGGGCATGTGATTAAACGCTAAGCAGTAACCGCGTGTGAGTGAGGTACAGTGTATGTTAAACAGTTTTAACCGTGTGGTGTCTTTTTAATGTGCAATGCATTTCGACAGGAAGGAAACGAGAACAATTTATATATTTCCAAATATTTATTTGAACCCTCTGTATGCAGGAGGCTTGAAACACAAAACTAGTATACAAATAAAAAAAAAAAAAAACATGACTTTGGCATTAAAACACCCATTTGTGACAGGTTAATACAAAACTATATTCTTTCCAGAAAAAAAAAAAAAAAAAAAAAATCAATAGACATCTTCACCAAGAATGAATATTTACAACTATAACACCATCCAAATGTTGGACAGGCATAATAAATAACAGCAACAATAATTGCAAGTCCTTCAGAAGAGCCCGATGCGTTCCTTACAACGGAACTGTTTTTTTAATTTTTTTTAAAAGTCTTTCTAAGTGTAGGGAGCAGGCCTATGCTGTTTTCTTCACCAAGGTCTCCACACAGACTCGCTCTCCGGGCCGGTGCTCACGATACCCATGGGGCTGACAGCTCGGGAAACACCGGAGACTCCGAGTCCGAATGACGTCATCCCCTGGATGGGAGACGTCACGGCTGGCGCTGCGTTGGCACGCACAGGGCTGGCGCTGACTGCCACCGGCGCGTTGGCGTAGAGTGGAATAACCGGGGTGGTGGCGGACGCGAAGGCAGGGTTGGGAATCAGGAAAGCAAACTGTCCGTCCGTTGCGGGAACAAGCTGAAAGCCGCCGTACACTTTTGGGGAGATCGCTTCGGCCGGACTGAGCTTGCCGGGCATGGAGACTCCGTTGAGGGGGGCCGTCGCTGCTGACGGGAGCTGGACGTGCAGGGGCTGCGCTAGGTGGGCCGGTTGGAGCCCTGCGGGCTGTGGGTAGTTCATGGCGATCATCTGACCAAGGCAGCCGGACAAGTGGTTCAGGAGCCGGGACCTGACCTCGGTGTTAACCCCTTCGCAAGTGGAGAGGAACCGGGTCACCTCGTTCATGCACTCGTTAAATCCAGCCCGGTATTTTCCCATGACTGTTGGATCAGCAGTGAGAGCTGCTAAAATTGAGAAAAACAAAAAAACACGTTAGCAATATGTTGTTTACTTTTTATTAATGTGCCTGTCAGGTGTTTATCTAGTTGTGCATGCATTTAATTTACTTTTCGTTTTGAAAAGCATTGACAGTTCGTAAAGTTTTTTTTTAAAAGCTTGCATATATTATAATTATTACAGACATTAAAAGTATTATTATTTTTTTTAATTTATATTTTCATTGCAATGATACATACCAGTCATTTGGGCACGCTGCAGGTTCCGCAGGTGTTTCACAGTCATCTCAAGGATGTCGGCTTTTTCAAGCTTTGAGTGTCTGGAACTCTGGAAAATAAGAGTAAATACATCGTAAGTCCCTTGCAAACATGTCACGGGGAAATGCACGGTGTTCTTTATTGCCGAGCGCAACAGAGCTTGCTATATTAAATGACACTTACATCTTTTTTAAGCGCGTCCAGAATCAGTGTCTTGAGCTGCCCAAGGCTTTCATTAATCCTCGCTCTGCGGCGCTTCTCCATGATGGGTTTGGATGACTGCAAAAAAAAAAAATACAGATACGTGAGTGCCAATGATGAAACAACACCAGAAGTTTCGGCTTCAAGCGAGTTCAGCAAATCACCGGGTTCTCATTCACGGATGTATATTTACCTTTCTGTGTTCGCTTGCACTCTTTGGCTTGTCCGGCGATTGAGCAGCGATTGCGGGCGCGCCAGCAGTTGGGGATGCTGTGGATTTCTCCATGCTGTCGGCTGGCATTTTCCTGTGAGCAGGCGTATTGATCAAGCAGGTATCCTTATAAAATAGTTTGCAAAAGTTGTAGATCACTAGCGGGTATATCGCGTTAACTTTGCAGCGTTAATCGACTTTTTTTTTTTTTTTTTTTTGGGGGGGGGGGGGGGGGGGGGTGTGTGTATGTAAAATCTGAAAAGCAGACTGAGACCAGTGCCAGCTGTATCACTGCGAGTGCAGGTCTGTCATGCACTCTCTAGCTGTTTCTTGCAGGGCTGCGCTCTCTCTCATCCTGCAGCACGCTTCTGGTATTTATAGCTCTCTCGCTTGCTCCCGGTTCGTGTGAAACCTTCTCTGCATTCTTTCCCACACTCGCCAGAGCCAATCAGCGTGCGGACTCACCCACTGGGCGCTGGGCAGGCCGGTGATTGGACAACACCCCCGCGGGCTGTCAGTCACGCGCTGCTCAATCAGCCCTGAGGGACAAACAACAAAGCGGCCCGGCAGTGCAGTCGGTCCAGACTGAAGAAGCGATAAGGGGAATTGGGAGAATGGGCTGGGTGTTTGCTACCAAGTTCTTTCACTTAGCTGGAATTTGCTCTTGCGCCGCACGTAACCATGTGCAACTTGTTGAGCGAATACGTGCACACATCTTTAGATAGTGCTGGGAAATGCATATACCCTATACATGTACCTATGGCACAAAAAAAAGTTATTTTATTTGTTTATTACTTCGATACTTAGAATATGCAATAGATTCGTTTTGCAAGATTTATTTGATTGAAATAAAATAATAATATAATAATAATAATAATAATAATAATAATAATAATAATAATAATAATAAATAAAACCGTTCGCACTTTTAAATCCATGAAATGTACCCGGAGTTAATAAAATACATACTGTATATATTAGTATTCAAATTAAGACTTAAAAACGGTTAACTGCATTGCACTGGTTTTGATAGGCGACAGAACTATCTGGTTGCCGTTTAAAATCTCTATTCAAGAATCACAATGAAATGTTAATTTGCACTTCCCCCAGAATTAACACTAACGCGGCCTGCTTGGCGCAGAATTTTGTCCAGTACTAATTAAATGACTCGCAGTTTAAAAACGAATTGCGCTTCATTACAAACCGCAAAAGCCAATTTAATAGTTTAAGTCGCTTCAAGGCGATTGCAGGGGGACTCACTAAAATGCAGGCTGTTTTATTAAGTTTAATTGAAAACAAGGACAAAATGATAGTGCCCATAAACTAAACTTCAAACAAGTGTATATTCAAACGATATGACTGATCATAGATTTCATTTAAATACTGTAGTTGGTTAATAATAATAATAATCTGATGCAGTTATATGAAATGCACACAGCGCATTTGCGATCCCTGTGTGTGATTTTCACTGCCCAGTGTCATTATGTTAGGGCAGAGCGCAGGCAGGTATTT